>NC_067453.1:0-2500 GCF_025434085.1 Hippocampus zosterae | reverse complement strand
TTAGGGTTAGGGTTAGGGTTAGGGTTAGGGTTAGGGTTAGGGTTAGGGTTAGGGTTAGGGTTAGGGTTAGGGTTAGGGTTAGGGTTAGGGTTAGGGTTAGGGTTAGGGTTAGGGTTAGGGTTAGGGTTAGGGTTAGGGTTAGGGTTAGGGTTAGGGTTAGGGTTAGGGTTAGGGTTAGGGTTAGGGTTAGGGTTAGGGTTAGGGTTAGGGTTAGGGTTAGGGTTAGGGTTAGGGTTAGGGTTAGGGTTAGGGTTAGGGTTAGGGTTAGGGTTAGGGTTAGGGTTAGGGTTAGGGTTAGGGTTAGGGTTAGGGTTAGGGTTAGGGTTAGGGTTAGGGTTAGGGTTAGGGTTAGGGTTAGGGTTAGGGTTAGGGTTAGGGTTAGGGTTAGGGTTAGGGTTAGGGTTAGGGTTAGGGTTAGGGTTAGGGTTAGGGTTAGGGTTAGGGTTAGGGTTAGGGTTAGGGTTAGGGTTAGGGTTAGGGTTAGGGTTAGGGTTAGGGTTAGGGTTAGGGTTAGGGTTAGGGTTAGGGTTAGGGTTAGGGTTAGGGTTAGGGTTAGGGTTAGGGTTAGGGTTAGGGTTAGGGTTAGGGTTAGGGTTAGGGTTAGGGTTAGGGTTAGGGTTAGGGTTAGGGTTAGGGTTAGGGTTAGGGTTAGGGTTAGGGTTAGGGTTAGGGTTAGGGTTAGGGTTAGGGTTAGGGTTAGGGTTAGGGTTAGGGTTAGGGTTAGGGTTAGGGTTAGGGTTAGGGTTAGGGTTAGGGTTAGGGTTAGGGTTAGGGTTAGGGTTAGGGTTAGGGTTAGGGTTAGGGTTAGGGTTAGGGTTAGGGTTAGGGTTAGGGTTAGGGTTAGGGTTAGGGTTAGGGTTAGGGTTAGGGTTAGGGTTAGGGTTAGGGTTAGGGTTAGGGTTAGGGTTAGGGTTAGGGTTAGGGTTAGGGTTAGGGTTAGGGTTAGGGTTAGGGTTAGGGTTAGGGTTAGGGTTAGGGTTAGGGTTAGGGTTAGGGTTAGGGTTAGGGTTAGGGTTAGGGTTAGGGTTAGGGTTAGGGTTAGGGTTAGGGTTAGGGTTAGGGTTAGGGTTAGGGTTAGGGTTAGGGTTAGGGTTAGGGTTAGGGTTAGGGTTAGGGTTAGGGTTAGGGTTAGGGTTAGGGTTAGGGTTAGGGTTAGGGTTAGGGTTAGGGTTAGGGTTAGGGTTAGGGTTAGGGTTAGGGTTAGGGTTAGGGTTAGGGTTAGGGTTAGGGTTAGGGTTAGGGTTAGGGTTAGGGTTAGGGTTAGGGTTAGGGTTAGGGTTAGGGTTAGGGTTAGGGTTAGGGTTAGGGTTAGGGTTAGGGTTAGGGTTAGGGTTAGGGTTAGGGTTAGGGTTAGGGTTAGGGTTAGGGTTAGGGTTAGGGTTAGGGTTAGGGTTAGGGTTAGGGTTAGGGTTAGGGTTAGGGTTAGGGTTAGGGTTAGGGTTAGGGTTAGGGTTAGGGTTAGGGTTAGGGTTAGGGTTAGGGTTAGGGTTAGGGTTAGGGTTAGGGTTAGGGTTAGGGTTAGGGTTAGGGTTAGGGTTAGGGTTAGGGTTAGGGTTAGGGTTAGGGTTAGGGTTAGGGTTAGGGTTAGGGTTAGGGTTAGGGTTAGGGTTAGGGTTAGGGTTAGGGTTAGGGTTAGGGTTAGGGTTAGGGTTAGGGTTAGGGTTAGGGTTAGGGTTAGGGTTAGGGTTAGGGTTAGGGTTAGGGTTAGGGTTAGGGTTAGGGTTAGGGTTAGGGTTAGGGTTAGGGTTAGGGTTAGGGTTAGGGTTAGGGTTAGGGTTAGGGTTAGGGTTAGGGTTAGGGTTAGGGTTAGGGTTAGGGTTAGGGTTAGGGTTAGGGTTAGGGTTAGGGTTAGGGTTAGGGTTAGGGTTAGGGTTAGGGTTAGGGTTAGGGTTAGGGTTAGGGTTAGGGTTAGGGTTAGGGTTAGGGTTAGGGTTAGGGTTAGGGTTAGGGTTAGGGTTAGGGTTAGGGTTAGGGTTAGGGTTAGGGTTAGGGTTAGGGTTAGGGTTAGGGTTAGGGTTAGGGTTAGGGTTAGGGTTAGGGTTAGGGTTAGGGTTAGGGTTAGGGTTAGGGTTAGGGTTAGGGTTAGGGTTAGGGTTAGGGTTAGGGTTAGGGTTAGGGTTAGGGTTAGGGTTAGGGTTAGGGTTAGGGTTAGGGTTAGGGTTAGGGTTAGGGTTAGGGTTAGGGTTAGGGTTAGGGTTAGGGTTAGGGTTAGGGTTAGGGTTAGGGTTAGGGTTAGGGTTAGGGTTAGGGTTAGGGTTAGGGTTAGGGTTAGGGTTAGGGTTAGGGTTAGGGTTAGGGTTAGGGTTAGGGTTAGGGTTAGGGTTAGGGTTAGGGTTAGGGTTAGGGTTAGGGTTAGGGTTAGGGTTAGGGTTAGGAGGTTAGGGTTAGGGTTAGGGTTAGGGTTAGGGTTAGGGTTAGGGTTAGGGTTAGGGTTAGGGTTAGGGTTAGGGTTAGGGTTAGGGTTAGGGTTAGGGTTAGGGTTAGGGTTAGGGTTAGGGTT
>NC_067452.1:41694438-41705881 GCF_025434085.1 Hippocampus zosterae | reverse complement strand
CCCTAACCCTAACCTAACCCTAACCCTAACCCTAACCCTAACCCTAACCCTAACCCTAACCCTAACCCTAACCCTAACCCTAACCCTAACCCTAACCCTAACCCTAACCCTAACCCTAACCCTAACCCTAACCCTAACCCTAACCCTAACCCTAACCCTAACCCTAACCCTAACCCTAACCCTAACCCTAACCCTAACCCTAACCCTAACCCTAACCCTAACCCTAACCCTAACCCTAACCCTAACCCTAACCCTAACCCTAACCCTAACCCTAACCCTAACCCTAACCCTAACCCTAACCCTAACCCTAACCCTAACCCTAACCCTAACCCTAACCCTAACCCTAACCCTAACCCTAACCCTAACCCTAACCCTAACCCTAACCCTAACCCTAACCCTAACCCTAACCCTAACCCTAACCCTAACCCTAACCCTAACCCTAACCCTAACCCTAACCCTAACCCTAACCCTAACCCTAACCCTAACCCTAACCCTAACCCTAACCCTAACCCTAACCCTAACCCTAACCCTAACCCTAACCCTAACCCTAACCCTAACCCTAACCCTAACCCTAACCCTAACCCTAACCCTAACCCTAACCCTAACCCTAACCCTAACCCTAACCCTAACCCTAACCCTAACCCTAACCCTAACCCTAACCCTAACCCTAACCCTAACCCTAACCCTAACCCTAACCCTAACCCTAACCCTAACCCTAACCCTAACCCTAACCCTAACCCTAACCCTAACCCTAACCCTAACCCTAACCCTAACCCTAACCCTAACCCTAACCCTAACCCTAACCCTAACCCTAACCCTAACCCTAACCCTAACCCTAACCCTAACCCTAACCCTAACCCTAACCCTAACCCTAACCCTAACCCTAACCCTAACCCTAACCCTAACCCTAACCCTAACCCTAACCCTAACCCTAACCCTAACCCTAACCCTAACCCTAACCCTAACCCTAACCCTAACCCTAACCCTAACCCTAACCCTAACCCTAACCCTAACCCTAACCCTAACCCTAACCCTAACCCTAACCCTAACCCTAACCCTAACCCTAACCCTAACCCTAACCCTAACCCTAACCCTAACCCTAACCCTAACCCTAACCCTAACCCTAACCCTAACCCTAACCCTAACCCTAACCCTAACCCTAACCCTAACCCTAACCCTAACCCTAACCCTAACCCTAACCCTAACCCTAACCCTAACCCTAACCCTAACCCTAACCCTAACCCTAACCCTAACCCTAACCCTAACCCTAACCCTAACCCTAACCCTAACCCTAACCCTAACCCTAACCCTAACCCTAACCCTAACCCTAACCCTAACCCTAACCCTAACCCTAACCCTAACCCTAACCCTAACCCTAACCCTAACCCTAACCCTAACCCTAACCCTAACCCTAACCCTAACCCTAACCCTAACCCTAACCCTAACCCTAACCCTAACCCTAACCCTAACCCTAACCCTAACCCTAACCCTAACCCTAACCCTAACCCTAACCCTAACCCTAACCCTAACCCTAACCCTAACCCTAACCCTAACCCTAACCCTAACCCTAACCCTAACCCTAACCCTAACCCTAACCCTAACCCTAACCCTAACCCTAACCCTAACCCTAACCCTAACCCTAACCCTAACCCTAACCCTAACCCTAACCCTAACCCTAACCCTAACCCTAACCCTAACCCTAACCCTAACCCTAACCCTAACCCTAACCCTAACCCTAACCCTAACCCTAACCCTAACCCTAACCCTAACCCTAACCCTAACCCTAACCCTAACCCTAACCCTAACCCTAACCCTAACCCTAACCCTAACCCTAACCCTAACCCTAACCCTAACCCTAACCCTAACCCTAACCCTAACCCTAACCCTAACCCTAACCCTAACCCTAACCCTAACCCTAACCCTAACCCTAACCCTAACCCTAACCCTAACCCTAACCCTAACCCTAACCCTAACCCTAACCCTAACCCTAACCCTAACCCTAACCCTAACCCTAACCCTAACCCTAACCCTAACCCTAACCCTAACCCTAACCCTAACCCTAACCCTAACCCTAACCCTAACCCTAACCCTAACCCTAACCCTAACCCTAACCCTAACCCTAACCCTAACCCTAACCCTAACCCTAACCCTAACCCTAACCCTAACCCTAACCCTAACCCTAACCCTAACCCTAACCCTAACCCTAACCCTAACCCTAACCCTAACCCTAACCCTAACCCTAACCCTAACCCTAACCCTAACCATAACCCTAACCCTAACCCTAACCCTAACCCTAACCCTAACCCTAACCCTAACCCTAACCCTAACCCTAACCCTAACCCTAACCCTAACCCTAACCCTAACCCTAACCCTAACCCTAACCCTAACCCTAACCCTAACCCTAACCCTAACCCTAACCCTAACCCTAACCCTAACCCTAACCCTAACCCTAACCCTAACCCTAACCCTAACCCTAACCCTAACCCTAACCCTAACCCTAACCCTAACCCTAACCCTAACCCTAACCCTAACCCTAACCCTAACCCTAACCCTAACCCTAACCCTAACCCTAACCCTAACCCTAACCCTAACCCTAACCCTAACCCTAACCCTAACCCTAACCCTAACCCTAACCCTAACCCTAACCCTAACCCTAACCCTAACCCTAACCCTAACCCTAACCCTAACCCTAACCCTAACCCTAACCCTAACCCTAACCCTAACCCTAACCCTAACCCTAACCCTAACCCTAACCCTAACCCTAACCCTAACCCTAACCCTAACCCTAACCCTAACCCTAACCCTAACCCTAACCCTAACCCTAACCCTAACCCTAACCCTAACCCTAACCCTAACCCTAACCCTAACCCTAACCCTAACCCTAACCCTAACCCTAACCCTAACCCTAACCCTAACCCTAACCCTAACCCTAACCCTAACCCTAACCCTAACCCTAACCCTAACCCTAACCCTAACCCTAACCCTAACCCTAACCCTAACCCTAACCCTAACCCTAACCCTAACCCTAACCCTAACCCTAACCCTAACCCTAACCCTAACCCTAACCCTAACCCTAACCCTAACCCTAACCCTAACCCTAACCCTAACCCTAACCCTAACCCTAACCCTAACCCTAACCCTAACCCTAACCCTAACCCTAACCCTAACCCTAACCCTAACCCTAACCCTAACCCTAACCCTAACCCTAACCCTAACCCTAACCCTAACCCTAACCCTAACCCTAACCCTAACCCTAACCCTAACCCTAACCCTAACCCTAACCCTAACCCTAACCCTAACCCTAACCCTAACCCTAACCCTAACCCTAACCCTAACCCTAACCCTAACCCTAACCCTAACCCTAACCCTAACCCTAACCCTAACCCTAACCCTAACCCTAACCCTAACCCTAACCCTAACCCTAACCCTAACCCTAACCCTAACCCTAACCCTAACCCTAACCCTAACCCTAACCCTAACCCTAACCCTAACCCTAACCCTAACCCTAACCCTAACCCTAACCCTAACCCTAACCCTAACCCTAACCCTAACCCTAACCCTAACCCTAACCCTAACCCTAACCCTAACCCTAACCCTAACCCTAACCCTAACCCTAACCCTAACCCTAACCCTAACCCTAACCCTAACCCTAACCCTAACCCTAACCCTAACCCTAACCCTAACCCTAACCCTAACCCTAACCCTAACCCTAACCCTAACCCTAACCCTAACCCTAACCCTAACCCTAACCCTAACCCTAACCCTAACCCTAACCCTAACCCTAACCCTAACCCTAACCCTAACCCTAACCCTAACCCTAACCCTAACCCTAACCCTAACCCTAACCCTAACCCTAACCCTAACCCTAACCCTAACCCTAACCCTAACCCTAACCCTAACCCTAACCCTAACCCTAACCCTAACCCTAACCCTAACCCTAACCCTAACCCTAACCCTAACCCTAACCCTAACCCTAACCCTAACCCTAACCCTAACCCTAACCCTAACCCTAACCCTAACCCTAACCCTAACCCTAACCCTAACCCTAACCCTAACCCTAACCCTAACCCTAACCCTAACCCTAACCCTAACCCTAACCCTAACCCTAACCCTAACCCTAACCCTAACCCTAACCCTAACCCTAACCCTAACCCTAACCCTAACCCTAACCCTAACCCTAACCCTAACCCTAACCCTAACCCTAACCCTAACCCTAACCCTAACCCTAACCCTAACCCTAACCCTAACCCTAACCCTAACCCTAACCCTAACCCTAACCCTAACCCTAACCCTAACCCTAACCCTAACCCTAACCCTAACCCTAACCCTAACCCTAACCCTAACCCTAACCCTAACCCTAACCCTAACCCTAACCCTAACCCTAACCCTAACCCTAACCCTAACCCTAACCCTAACCCTAACCCTAACCCTAACCCTAACCCTAACCCTAACCCTAACCCTAACCCTAACCCTAACCCTAACCCTAACCCTAACCCTAACCCTAACCCTAACCCTAACCCTAACCCTAACCCTAACCCTAACCCTAACCCTAACCCTAACCCTAACCCTAACCCTAACCCTAACCCTAACCCTAACCCTAACCCTAACCCTAACCCTAACCCTAACCCTAACCCTAACCCTAACCCTAACCCTAACCCTAACCCTAACCCTAACCCTAACCCTAACCCTAACCCTAACCCTAACCCTAACCCTAACCCTAACCCTAACCCTAACCCTAACCCTAACCCTAACCCTAACCCTAACCCTAACCCTAACCCTAACCCTAACCCTAACCCTAACCCTAACCCTAACCCTAACCCTAACCCTAACCCTAACCCTAACCCTAACCCTAACCCTAACCCTAACCCTAACCCTAACCCTAACCCTAACCCTAACCCTAACCCTAACCCTAACCCTAACCCTAACCCTAACCCTAACCCTAACCCTAACCCTAACCCTAACCCTAACCCTAACCCTAACCCTAACCCTAACCCTAACCCTAACCCTAACCCTAACCCTAACCCTAACCCTAACCCTAACCCTAACCCTAACCCTAACCCTAACCCTAACCCTAACCCTAACCCTAACCCTAACCCTAACCCTAACCCTAACCCTAACCCTAACCCTAACCCTAACCCTAACCCTAACCCTAACCCTAACCCTAACCCTAACCCTAACCCTAACCCTAACCCTAACCCTAACCCTAACCCTAACCCTAACCCTAACCCTAACCCTAACCCTAACCCTAACCCTAACCCTAACCCTAACCCTAACCCTAACCCTAACCCTAACCCTAACCCTAACCCTAACCCTAACCCTAACCCTAACCCTAACCCTAACCCTAACCCTAACCCTAACCCTAACCCTAACCCTAACCCTAACCCTAACCCTAACCCTAACCCTAACCCTAACCCTAACCCTAACCCTAACCCTAACCCTAACCCTAACCCTAACCCTAACCCTAACCCTAACCCTAACCCTAACCCTAACCCTAACCCTAACCCTAACCCTAACCCTAACCCTAACCCTAACCCTAACCCTAACCCTAACCCTAACCCTAACCCTAACCCTAACCCTAACCCTAACCCTAACCCTAACCCTAACCCTAACCCTAACCCTAACCCTAACCCTAACCCTAACCCTAACCCTAACCCTAACCCTAACCCTAACCCTAACCCTAACCCTAACCCTAACCCTAACCCTAACCCTAACCCTAACCCTAACCCTAACCCTAACCCTAACCCTAACCCTAACCCTAACCCTAACCCTAACCCTAACCCTAACCCTAACCCTAACCCTAACCCTAACCCTAACCCTAACCCTAACCCTAACCCTAACCCTAACCCTAACCCTAACCCTAACCCTAACCCTAACCCTAACCCTAACCCTAACCCTAACCCTAACCCTAACCCTAACCCTAACCCTAACCCTAACCCTAACCCTAACCCTAACCCTAACCCTAACCCTAACCCTAACCCTAACCCTAACCCTAACCCTAACCCTAACCCTAACCCTAACCCTAACCCTAACCCTAACCCTAACCCTAACCCTAACCCTAACCCTAACCCTAACCCTAACCCTAACCCTAACCCTAACCCTAACCCTAACCCTAACCCTAACCCTAACCCTAACCCTAACCCTAACCCTAACCCTAACCCTAACCCTAACCCTAACCCTAACCCTAACCCTAACCCTAACCCTAACCCTAACCCTAACCCTAACCCTAACCCTAACCCTAACCCTAACCCTAACCCTAACCCTAACCCTAACCCTAACCCTAACCCTAACCCTAACCCTAACCCTAACCCTAACCCTAACCCTAACCCTAACCCTAACCCTAACCCTAACCCTAACCCTAACCCTAACCCTAACCCTAACCCTAACCCTAACCCTAACCCTAACCCTAACCCTAACCCTAACCCTAACCCTAACCCTAACCCTAACCCTAACCCTAACCCTAACCCTAACCCTAACCCTAACCCTAACCCTAACCCTAACCCTAACCCTAACCCTAACCCTAACCCTAACCCTAACCCTAACCCTAACCCTAACCCTAACCCTAACCCTAACCCTAACCCTAACCCTAACCCTAACCCTAACCCTAACCCTAACCCTAACCCTAACCCTAACCCTAACCCTAACCCTAACCCTAACCCTAACCCTAACCCTAACCCTAACCCTAACCCTAACCCTAACCCTAACCCTAACCCTAACCCTAACCCTAACCCTAACCCTAACCCTAACCCTAACCCTAACCCTAACCCTAACCCTAACCCTAACCCTAACCCTAACCCTAACCCTAACCCTAACCCTAACCCTAACCCTAACCCTAACCCTAACCCTAACCCTAACCCTAACCCTAACCCTAACCCTAACCCTAACCCTAACCCTAACCCTAACCCTAACCCTAACCCTAACCCTAACCCTAACCCTAACCCTAACCCTAACCCTAACCCTAACCCTAACCCTAACCCTAACCCTAACCCTAACCCTAACCCTAACCCTAACCCTAACCCTAACCCTAACCCTAACCCTAACCCTAACCCTAACCCTAACCCTAACCCTAACCCTAACCCTAACCCTAACCCTAACCCTAACCCTAACCCTAACCCTAACCCTAACCCTAACCCTAACCCTAACCCTAACCCTAACCCTAACCCTAACCCTAACCCTAACCCTAACCCTAACCCTAACCCTAACCCTAACCCTAACCCTAACCCTAACCCTAACCCTAACCCTAACCCTAACCCTAACCCTAACCCTAACCCTAACCCTAACCCTAACCCTAACCCTAACCCTAACCCTAACCCTAACCCTAACCCTAACCCTAACCCTAACCCTAACCCTAACCCTAACCCTAACCCTAACCCTAACCCTAACCCTAACCCTAACCCTAACCCTAACCCTAACCCTAACCCTAACCCTAACCCTAACCCTAACCCTAACCCTAACCCTAACCCTAACCCTAACCCTAACCCTAACCCTAACCCTAACCCTAACCCTAACCCTAACCCTAACCCTAACCCTAACCCTAACCCTAACCCTAACCCTAACCCTAACCCTAACCCTAACCCTAACCCTAACCCTAACCCTAACCCTAACCCTAACCCTAACCCTAACCCTAACCCTAACCCTAACCCTAACCCTAACCCTAACCCTAACCCTAACCCTAACCCTAACCCTAACCCTAACCCTAACCCTAACCCTAACCCTAACCCTAACCCTAACCCTAACCCTAACCCTAACCCTAACCCTAACCCTAACCCTAACCCTAACCCTAACCCTAACCCTAACCCTAACCCTAACCCTAACCCTAACCCTAACCCTAACCCTAACCCTAACCCTAACCCTAACCCTAACCCTAACCCTAACCCTAACCCTAACCCTAACCCTAACCCTAACCCTAACCCTAACCCTAACCCTAACCCTAACCCTAACCCTAACCCTAACCCTAACCCTAACCCTAACCCTAACCCTAACCCTAACCCTAACCCTAACCCTAACCCTAACCCTAACCCTAACCCTAACCCTAACCCTAACCCTAACCCTAACCCTAACCCTAACCCTAACCCTAACCCTAACCCTAACCCTAACCCTAACCCTAACCCTAACCCTAACCCTAACCCTAACCCTAACCCTAACCCTAACCCTAACCCTAACCCTAACCCTAACCCTAACCCTAACCCTAACCCTAACCCTAACCCTAACCCTAACCCTAACCCTAACCCTAACCCTAACCCTAACCCTAACCCTAACCCTAACCCTAACCCTAACCCTAACCCTAACCCTAACCCTAACCCTAACCCTAACCCTAACCCTAACCCTAACCCTAACCCTAACCCTAACCCTAACCCTAACCCTAACCCTAACCCTAACCCTAACCCTAACCCTAACCCTAACCCTAACCCTAACCCTAACCCTAACCCTAACCCTAACCCTAACCCTAACCCTAACCCTAACCCTAACCCTAACCCTAACCCTAACCCTAACCCTAACCCTAACCCTAACCCTAACCCTAACCCTAACCCTAACCCTAACCCTAACCCTAACCCTAACCCTAACCCTAACCCTAACCCTAACCCTAACCCTAACCCTAACCCTAACCCTAACCCTAACCCTAACCCTAACCCTAACCCTAACCCTAACCCTAACCCTAACCCTAACCCTAACCCTAACCCTAACCCTAACCCTAACCCTAACCCTAACCCTAACCCTAACCCTAACCCTAACCCTAACCCTAACCCTAACCCTAACCCTAACCCTAACCCTAACCCTAACCCTAACCCTAACCCTAACCCTAACCCTAACCCTAACCCTAACCCTAACCCTAACCCTAACCCTAACCCTAACCCTAACCCTAACCCTAACCCTAACCCTAACCCTAACCCTAACCCTAACCCTAACCCTAACCCTAACCCTAACCCTAACCCTAACCCTAACCCTAACCCTAACCCTAACCCTAACCCTAACCCTAACCCTAACCCTAACCCTAACCCTAACCCTAACCCTAACCCTAACCCTAACCCTAACCCTAACCCTAACCCTAACCCTAACCCTAACCCTAACCCTAACCCTAACCCTAACCCTAACCCTAACCCTAACCCTAACCCTAACCCTAACCCTAACCCTAACCCTAACCCTAACCCTAACCCTAACCCTAACCCTAACCCTAACCCTAACCCTAACCCTAACCCTAACCCTAACCCTAACCCTAACCCTAACCCTAACCCTAACCCTAACCCTAACCCTAACCCTAACCCTAACCCTAACCCTAACCCTAACCCTAACCCTAACCCTAACCCTAACCCTAACCCTAACCCTAACCCTAACCCTAACCCTAACCCTAACCCTAACCCTAACCCTAACCCTAACCCTAACCCTAACCCTAACCCTAACCCTAACCCTAACCCTAACCCTAACCCTAACCCTAACCCTAACCCTAACCCTAACCCTAACCCTAACCCTAACCCTAACCCTAACCCTAACCCTAACCCTAACCCTAACCCTAACCCTAACCCTAACCCTAACCCTAACCCTAACCCTAACCCTAACCCTAACCCTAACCCTAACCCTAACCCTAACCCTAACCCTAACCCTAACCCTAACCCTAACCCTAACCCTAACCCTAACCCTAACCCTAACCCTAACCCTAACCCTAACCCTAACCCTAACCCTAACCCTAACCCTAACCCTAACCCTAACCCTAACCCTAACCCTAACCCTAACCCTAACCCTAACCCTAACCCTAACCCTAACCCTAACCCTAACCCTAACCCTAACCCTAACCCTAACCCTAACCCTAACCCTAACCCTAACCCTAACCCTAACCCTAACCCTAACCCTAACCCTAACCCTAACCCTAACCCTAACCCTAACCCTAACCCTAACCCTAACCCTAACCCTAACCCTAACCCTAACCCTAACCCTAACCCTAACCCTAACCCTAACCCTAACCCTAACCCTAACCCTAACCCTAACCCTAACCCTAACCCTAACCCTAACCCTAACCCTAACCCTAACCCTAACCCTAACCCTAACCCTAACCCTAACCCTAACCCTAACCCTAACCCTAACCCTAACCCTAACCCTAACCCTAACCCTAACCCTAACCCTAACCCTAACCCTAACCCTAACCCTAACCCTAACCCTAACCCTAACCCTAACCCTAACCCTAACCCTAACCCTAACCCTAACCCTAACCCTAACCCTAACCCTAACCCTAACCCTAACCCTAACCCTAACCCTAACCCTAACCCTAACCCTAACCCTAACCCTAACCCTAACCCTAACCCTAACCCTAACCCTAACCCTAACCCTAACCCTAACCCTAACCCTAACCCTAACCCTAACCCTAACCCTAACCCTAACCCTAACCCTAACCCTAACCCTAACCCTAACCCTAACCCTAACCCTAACCCTAACCCTAACCCTAACCCTAACCCTAACCCTAACCCTAACCCTAACCCTAACCCTAACCCTAACCCTAACCCTAACCCTAACCCTAACCCTAACCCTAACCCTAACCCTAACCCTAACCCTAACCCTAACCCTAACCCTAACCCTAACCCTAACCCTAACCCTAACCCTAACCCTAACCCTAACCCTAACCCTAACCCTAACCCTAACCCTAACCCTAACCCTAACCCTAACCCTAACCCTAACCCTAACCCTAACCCTAACCCTAACCCTAACCCTAACCCTAACCCTAACCCTAACCCTAACCCTAACCCTAACCCTAACCCTAACCCTAACCCTAACCCTAACCCTAACCCTAACCCTAACCCTAACCCTAACCCTAACCCTAACCCTAACCCTAACCCTAACCCTAACCCTAACCCTAACCCTAACCCTAACCCTAACCCTAACCCTAACCCTAACCCTAACCCTAACCCTAACCCTAACCCTAACCCTAACCCTAACCCTAACCCTAACCCTAACCCTAACCCTAACCCTAACCCTAACCCTAACCCTAACCCTAACCCTAACCCTAACCCTAACCCTAACCCTAACCCTAACCCTAACCCTAACCCTAACCCTAACCCTAACCCTAACCCTAACCCTAACCCTAACCCTAACCCTAACCCTAACCCTAACCCTAACCCTAACCCTAACCCTAACCCTAACCCTAACCCTAACCCTAACCCTAACCCTAACCCTAACCCTAACCCTAACCCTAACCCTAACCCTAACCCTAACCCTAACCCTAACCCTAACCCTAACCCTAACCCTAACCCTAACCCTAACCCTAACCCTAACCCTAACCCTAACCCTAACCCTAACCCTAACCCTAACCCTAACCCTAACCCTAACCCTAACCCTAACCCTAACCCTAACCCTAACCCTAACCCTAACCCTAACCCTAACCCTAACCCTAACCCTAACCCTAACCCTAACCCTAACCCTAACCCTAACCCTAACCCTAACCCTAACCCTAACCCTAACC
>NC_067452.1:41444438-41689438 GCF_025434085.1 Hippocampus zosterae | reverse complement strand
AGTACAGCCCAGGCTCGCAAGCCGCGGCACGGTTCAGGCATGAGCTGCATATATGCGTTACAGGACCCACAGGCCAAACATGGACTGCCAGTGAACCTGTAAGCCCAGGGCCTTGGGTTGCAAGCCAGGCCTGACCTCGGGGAGCCGAGCCGAGCTCGCCCGAGTCGAGGTCGCCCGAGCCGAGCTTGCCCGAGCCGAGCTTGCCCGAGCCGAGCTTGCCCGAGCCGAGCTTGCCCGAGCCGAGCTTGCCCGAGCCGAGCTTGCCCGAGCCGAGCCGAGCTTGCCCGAGAGAGCCGAGCTTGCCCGAGAGAGCCGAGCTCGACCGACCCCCGAGCTCGACCGACCCTCGAGCTCGACCGCACAAAGATGCTGTCCTACCTTGTTCCGTGAAGAACGTGGTCCAGAATAGGTCCCGTGAAGAAGACTGTGTAGATGTCTGTCGCTAACAGAAAGAGGCAAAGGTATCATGACCAGCAATGTCAAGAAGTACCGCCTTCAAAAAGGCGCCCTGTCAGGAATGTAACCCTTTAGATTACCCTGAATGCGGGGTCGAGTGCATTGGAGTTTATTTAATCACGCCACCCTTTACAGTCAAGGTGTCACATCAAACTCGAAATTATCACATTCGGTCATCACAAACTGAATAAAATATGATTGAAAATGACACAATAAAGACAATGACTAAAAATGACGCAATAAATTTAATAACTAAAGAAATAACGTACCTAAAACATACATTTAAACCAATTTTGCATACTTCCCGAGTGCCGCAATGAATGCTGGGACGGTATAGTTTCCGGCCCAGCCTTCCGCGACCTTATGTTGTAATCCATGCAGACCATTCAAATATAGAAATGCGTACAACTCAAAAACTTCTTGAAATACATCGTTAAGATTGGAAAAAGTGTCAGAATGTCATTTAATTTTTTTCCAGAATGTCATTAATACAGCAAAGAAGGAGCAAGAGCGGAAGCCTTTTTATATTGAATGTAATGGCGACGGAATAGCTCCCAGCATGCTTTGCGGCACTAAGAATCGAGTTTAAATGAACGTTTTGTGACACTTCTTTTCTTATTTGTTTTGGATACATCATTTATTCTGTCGGTTGTTCCTTCTTTTCATCATCAGCTCAGATTGATTTTAGTTTGCTTTCATAAATGTGTTTCAAAGTGCCGTGAGTGTACTTAAAGGTCGGATTGGAGGGCTATGATATATTCGGCACTGCTCCCACAATGCTTTGCGGCACTAAGAATCGCATTTAAATGCGGTTTGTGACAGCTATTTTCTTTGTGACAATTATTTTCTTATTTGTTTTGGATACATTATTTATTCAGTCGATTTTTCCTTTTTATAATAAACTAAGATAGATTTCAGTTGTTTTTTTATATTTAGTAAAAGCTCCCACAATGCTTTGTGGCACTAAAAATCTTAAATGCATATTTTGTGACACTTATTTTCCTGTTTTGGACACATCATTGAGTCAGTCAATTTTTCTCTCCTTTCATCATCAGCTCAGATTGATTTGTTTGCTTTTATAAATGTGTTTAAAAGTGGTACCGTGAGTGTGCTGGAAGGTCGGATTAGAGGGCTATGATTGTTTTGGAAATGCTCCCACAATGCTTTGCGGCACTAAGAATCGCATTTAAATGAGTTTTGTGACAACTATTTTCTTTGTGACAATTATTTTCTTATTTGTTTTGGATACAATATTTATTCAGTCGATTTTCCTTTTCATAATCAGTTTAGATTTCATTTTGCTGACATAAATGTGTTTGAAAGTGGCACCGTGAGTGTACATGGTAGGTCAGATTGGAGTGGTAAGATTTGTTCGGAAAAGCTCCCACAGTGTTTTGCGGCACTTAGAATGGCATTTAAATGCCGTTTGTGACAATTATTTTCTTTTTTGGATAAACTACTTAGTCCGTCGCTTTTTCCTTTTCATAATCAGCCAAGATAGATTTCAGTTGTTTTTTTTTTTTTTAGCAATAGCTCCCACCATGCTTTGTGGCACCAAGAATCGTTTTTAAATGCATGTTTTGTGTTAACTATTTTCGTATTTGTTTTGGATACATCACTATTAAGTCGTTTTTTGTCTTTTTTCATAATCAACTCAGATTGATTTCAGTTTGCTTTCATAAGTTTAGTTTTTAACGTGGGACCGTGATTATACTGGAAATTTGGATTGGAGGGGTGCGATGGCGTGGCATGTCCACCGGAGGGAGACGCATTCAGGCCTTTGGAGATTTTTTTGAATGAAGACAATTCAATAAACAAGGTGATCGATGCCAGAACGAAGAAACAAAAAGCGAAATCATCCAACAGTTCGTCATACAAGGGGACATAATTCTTTCCACGCCGCAATTTGTTTAGCTGCTGGGAAAGGGGCACAAAGCGGACCTTCGACGATTCAAACAGTTTGGAGGGCTGCGATGGCTCGGTGTGTCCACCGGAGGGAGACGCACACCGGCCTTCGCAGAGTGTGGCTTTGAGGTAGATCATTCAACACGCGTTGATACGTGGTCGAAATTGGAATGAACACCTAAATCATCCAACAGCTAGTCGTATGATAGCAAAGAATTCTTTGCGAATGCCATTGCTCTTTTTGCTGCTGCGAAAAGGCTCCCGAGGCGGTGTCTACGAGCTGATGGGAAGCCCCATCCAAAATGGAGGGGTGCAATGGGGCGAGGTCTCCACCGGAGGGAGCCATATTCAGGGCTCGAAGATGCTGGCTTTTCTTTAAAACGACAATTTAGTCGATTAAGTTGATACATGGAAGATTGAAGAGAAACGAGCGCCCGACTCATTCAACAGCTGGTGATATGACAGGACATTAAATGAGTTAATGCGGACCGGTCACAAAATTGCTACTTCTCTTGAGCTTTTGGATTACATCCAATTAAAAAAAACAGGCTAGGATTAGGGCAGTTATTAGTTAATAAAAAATACATATTAACCATAGATCTTGTTTTTTAACTCGCGAATGTATAATACAAGCATCCCTTTCGCAGTTAACACCAACGTGTTTATCAATCAAAGCCGAGCTGTATTTTGTTCAATTAGCATCCAATTAATTTTATTAACATTCCTTATATTGATCATCGGCAATGCCTTCATTGTAATCACAATGTTTGGATCAATTCACCCACTATCAAGTTTCACCTGCAACACACAAGCATCGATGGTGTTTGTGTTGGTTTGGTTGAACTTACCAATGAGCTCAAAGTTGAAAGCTGCTCGAGATGGTGAAATGCAGCGAAATCCACAGCGTGAGCAAGTTTCCATGCCAAGCATTTTCACTCCTCAAGTGTCAGAATCGAACACAGTAATAGTGACACGAAAGCGCCTCAGAGAGCAACCCCAATTTGAGTCACTCCAACTTGAAAGAAAACGTGTCATAAAGGTCACCTATTTGCTGGTCATAAAGAAGTCTTCTGATTCAAGGAACGAGCATGACCCAAATCAATCCGTATTAAAAAATAAAAACCAAGCAAATTCTGTCCAATCTAGTCACAATGTTTTTGCAGATTAGCCACAGCACTTTGGTTCCGGGAGCTGTGGTAACAAATATAAAATGCCCCCAAAGTTATTCACTTAAGTCTGATTGGATGCAATCAACTTGATTCCCTTCCCCTGCGGCTGGCTAATCAAGACAAATCATACCGGCTGTGTCCCCTCAGAGAGAATCTTCTCCACAACTGGGCAAATATTAACAGAGAGGAGAAACAGGATCAACCCCTCAAAGCTGAGGCACTTGGTTTAGATTTCAGTTGTTGTTGTTTTTTTTGCAAGAGCTCCCACCATGCTTTGTGGCACTAAGAATCGAGTTTAAATGCATGTTTTGTGACACTTATTTTCTTATTTGTTTAGGATACATCATTGATTCAGTCGTTTTTGTTTCTCTCTTTTCATCATCAGCTCAGATTGATTTCAGTTTGCTTTCATAAATGTGTTTAAAAGTGGTACCGTGAGTGTACTGGAAATTGAGATTAGAGGGTTTTTTGTTTATTTATTTATTTTTAATTCTTAATTGAGCATATATAGTATACACAATAAGAGGTTGACGAAAGTCAAGCAAAAATTTTGCAAGGAAAATTAGAAAGTAGATAAAAGAAGAAAACACACATCATAGTTGTATGCTCAAAGGAGTAGGAAGAAGTACGTAATTTATCTAGTCCGGATGCGATGGCGTGTCCACCAGAGGGAGACACTTTCATGCCTTTGAGATAGTGGCCTTTTTTTTTTTTTTTGGAAATACAGTGCACTCCGCTTAATAGAACACCGGTTAATAGAGTAATCCGCTTAGTAGAGCAAAAGGCTCTGGAACGGATTTGCCTAATGCAATTTCCTATAAAGATACTCCGCTTAGTAGAACAGATCTCCGCTTAATAGAACAGGCCGTAAGCAATGAACATTGTAAACTAGTGGTTTTCGAAGTGTAGCTATCGCGATACTGTACCACTATCGCGAGAAAACGCGGTAGTTCTAGCCGTATACAGTAACCGGTAGCACGCGTCACTCCACACATAGACACACGCACGTCACAATGGCTTCAACTTCATTCAAGAGACGAGGGCTATCACCTGCGGATAAGAAGGACATACTCAGACGATACGATGCATTGCCGGATTCTCAGAAGGTACGCCCGCGGTTTCCAGGACTTCCCTCTTATCCAGCGCATTGAGAGGGAAGTCACCCACAAAATTACGGACTCCTGTTTCCAGACAAAAGTAACGAATTTTTTCTCGTGATTTGAGATGTTTGACTGAAGTTGATTAAAGTTGTTGTTTTGTTGGTTGCTTAAAGATATGGACGTCCACAGTCGAAATATCTCTTCTAACTCGTCAGCAGGGGTTTTTCTGCGTGCATAACTTGGTCGTCGACGTGTCTGAAGGTGTACCTAATAAAGTGTCTCCGGTTAATAGAAACCCCGCTTAGTAGAACAGAAGCACTTCGGCCCAATGGTGTTCTATTAAGCGGAGTGCACTGTAGTGGTTTTTAATGTGGTACCGCGATTGAACTGGAATCAATTCACCCACAATCAAGTTTCAGCTGCAACACACAAGCATTGATGGTGTTTGTGTTGGTTTGGTTCAACTTAGCAAAGAGCTCAAAGTTGAAAGCTGCTCGAGACGCTGAAATGTAGCGAAATCCACAGCGTGAGCAAGTTTCCACACGCAAGCATTTCACTCAAGTGTAGAAATCGAACACAGATTACTGTAGTGACGAAAAGCGCTGAAGAGAACAAACTGCAACTTGAAAGTAAACATGTCATAAAGGTCACATATGTGCATGTCATAAATATTGTGATATATTCTTACATTATATATAATCTTTTTTATATTATTAAACACCCGTCCAGGCACCTGAGACCCGCTGTCCGCATAGTGGACTGCTCTTCTTACTGGGGCTTCACTGACTTTGCGGGGAGCAAGTGAAGACGCGGAGCAATATCGGCCCCGCCTCCTCGGACGGAAAGGGAGCGCTGGTGCTGCTGTCCGGATCAGATGGCTTTGGCCGCGGAAGGGTGGGATGAACAAGAAACGTGCCTATCGGACAGCGAATATGCACCCAATAAGCCGGTAGGGGCCAAAGTTCAGATGTAATGATTTGGGAGTGCGTCACATGCCCAAAAAACTCCATGAAAATGTCATGAATGAGAAGAGGAGATGACATCATCTGCGTCCATCAACAATTGTTGTGCTGTGAATGGATCGGGTCTGGAGGACATATTTAATCGAGGGCTTCTTCACTGTATAATGGTTTTGTTGGTTGTCGTTTTTTTTTTAATGCAATTCTGTAAAGATGACTGACTGCCACTTGTCACGCTTTAAAAATGTGCCAAGCGCAGGCATCCCGAGTCCAACCAAAACAACGGCCGGCCGGCAAGACGCGTGGAGTCTGCTGCTTTCTTTGTCACGACCTGCACGACCGCCGACCCGTCGGTCAGGCGGCGGATGGCGGCAGAGGAGGGCAACGAGGACGAAAAGAAAACATCTGCCACTTTGGAATCCCAGTTTGGCTGCTGACCGATAGAAGGTGCAAAAGAGATTTGAGATGACGGGATGGCAATGCATGTGGAGTACCCGCTCCCCTCCCCCGTCTCATTTCCTGGACTTATTTTCCTTCACTGACCACCTCTGTTTCAGATTTTCTCATCTTCCCCGCCCCCTGGCGTCCCTCCCTTATTCCTGGTTCCCTTCCTTCCTTCCTTCCTTCTCTCTCTCTCTGTGCTTCTCTCGTGGGGCGTTGGGGCCCGGCTCTCACATCCGGAGCGCGTTGCGGCATTTGTTGCCGGTCGGCCGACGCTCGTCGACACTAGCGGACCGGCGGGTCTCCAGCCCCTCTCAGGTTTTGACTTATTCTTTGACTTGAAGTTTTTTCTCGGTCGCTACTTTCAAAGCGCATCCAGCGCGCCCTTGTCTGAATCGCTCTTTGTCTATTTCTGCTCAGCGGTTTCCTGTCTCTGCTGGCTTTTTGCTCCCCATACCCCCTCCTCCCCCTCTGACAAACTTGCTTGCCATTAAGTTGTGTTTCAAAGTGGTCAAACCTCCCTCAGCCTGTCTCGGTGGCCTTCATTGTCTAAACTCTGCTCACATCTAAATGGCGGCTGCTATCGCTCTTTGTATGTCTCCAAATGGTGAGTCATCACATCTGGAACCTTGTTGTGGCTCCGGAGTCCACGTCGGGGAAAATCTAGCCCAAGTTTTTTCAATCTATTGCGTTCGACGTGTCTCGTTTGATGATGACTTTCGTATTTCTTGTGTTCAGCCAAAAAAAAAAAAAAGTGGGAGTGGGGCAGTGAATTCTCCAACCGGGACAAAGTTTCAGAAAGAGAAACTGTCGGCCAGGTCACAGAAGTTCCCCGAACACAAGAACTCAAAAGCTCTTCACGTACTTCATTCCGGGTGAACTTGTGATCAGATGAAGAGGAGACGTATTGTCTTTGGTTTCCGGCCGAACGGTTTTAGCTTGAGGACGGACGTTCTCGTGCTCATTGTCGAGTGCGCCGAACCGGTCGGCGACAAGTTAGAGCGACGTCGTGTTCCTTTGCGTCTCATCAAACATACTATTCCTCTCCGCAGGTGGCGCAATCTCTGCACTCATCGCTTCGCGGTGACGACCTGAGCATTTGAAAGAAGCTCCATCCGGCGGCGCGGCGGCAGCCACCCCCCACGCCCCGGCCCTGTCTATCAACGGCCGGCGAGTCGCGGAGCGGGAGAGCACCGGACGCCCGCGGGAGGACCGGCGAGACGCAGAGTCGGCGGCGCGCGCGGCCGTCCCGCCCCTCGGGAACAGACGGCGATGGAGGCGAAGGCCGGCGGAGTTGCGGAGCAGCGGGAAAGAGCGGCCGAGGGGGCGCCCGGCCCGGAAAGACCGAGCGTTCCCCTCAATGACCTGAAGATGATTTTCGAGAAGGGCGAGGCGGAGCAGGTGAGTCGTCGCCACGAGGATTGGCAACGGGCTCCGACCAAGTTGCCCGACGTCCGGCTCGATCCGGCCGCTCCGATTTCAAAACGAGTCCGGACGTTTGCCTTTGGCTCTACGCGCTGCGAGAAGAGCCAGCTGATCGGTCACGCGTTGAGTCAATAACTTCGCTTGATGTCAAAGAGCCTCGCGGGCGTCACGCTCCTCGTCACATGCTGTGCTCAACCCTGGCTGGCCTTCCCTCAGCTGACGGGTTCCCAAAGGGGGGGGGCCGATGCCCCAAAGTGTCACTCGCACGGCAGAATAATAGCCTCGAGGTCAACTCGAGAAAAGATCAGCTTTAGCAGTCCCACAAGGGGCAAATCTGTATCATTTCTGCGGCAATAGTGGATGCAGGAAGTCCGTTCCGCTCCGTTCAAAAAAACAAAACAAAAATGGAAGACCCTGATTGGATCAGGCCATCTTGGACAAGAAAGTTGGCCAAAATGCTCACGAGTCACGTGTGTTTGAAAGCGGGAGGATGGCGCTCGGTTTGTCTGCTGGCAGACTCGCAAGCAATGTATGCCTCGCTCTATCCTTCCCAAATTTGAATATTTTTCACATTCTAATCGACGTATTGGAAGGACTCTTTTCAGTGGCGTCTCAAATGTTTTTGTGTGGACGTGGGCCAACTTCCATTGCGCCCATTGACTTTTTTCCCCGCTATTAGGACGGGGCCGGACCGGGAAGAGCAAAGACGTATTAGTTGGCTTTCAGAACGCCGTCGTAGCCATGACCGGGGCTTATTTTTCTTGTTGATGATGTCATTCGATTTGTTACCGTCGTCATTCCAATATTTCTATTCGCAGTGTGATTTGGGGTGACACCTGACGCGTGGGACACGGAGGCATACGGGAGTCTGCCTAGGCTCTTTCCTGAGCACGGCGCCCCCACAGTGGCGCAACGCAACGCCGCGGCCACAGTTAAAATCCGAAGAGAGACGTCAATCGGCGCGACCGGAGCTTTACGCTGTGCGGAGCGAGGTCCGCCGGGCCGGCCGGGGGGCGGCCGCCACGCAATTTTGGACCCGGGAAAAACCCCGATCGCGGAGAGCGTAAATAAATTCCAAAGCGCTTCTCCTTACGAGGGTTACGGGCGTGCCGGAGCCTATCCCGTCCGTCTTCGGGCAGCGGGCGGGGCCCGCCCTTAACCGGTTGCCACCCAATCGCAAGGCACGCGTGGACAAACGAGCATTCGCGCTCACAATTTCCAGCGATCCATTAAACTGCCACGCACGTTTTTGGAATGTGTGAGGAAAGCGGCCTACCCCGAGAAAAGCCACGCAGGAACGGGGAGAACATGCAAACGGCAACCACTCGACCACCGGGTCGCCGTATAGTGTGTGGTGTGTGTATATACTGTATGCAGCATGTGTGTGTGTATCTGTGTATATATATATATATATATATATATATATATATATATATATACGCTTTATACACACACACACACAGAAAAGAAATATTTGGTTCCTTTTTTTTTCTTCAATGTGCAAAGCAATAGTTTGTAGTGAGGGCGACAGTATTTGGGATTGTTTGGAAGCAGACACAATTCAATGACAAGGCAAAGAAAGCCTGGCAAATTAGTTCTCGTGTGCAAAATATTTCACACCATCTTTTTCTGACAACAGAACCAAAATGGAGGGCATCGTTCTCGCGTGGTTTGTAAGTCCAGAGAAGGCCCCCCCCCCCCCCCCACTTCCCTAAACGGCGGCAAGCAATGGCCGACATTGACCGGCCAAATGTTCATATTTGTTGCATGGAAATCTGATGAAGAAAGCCCTCGCGGTCGATTCTGTTCATTTGCTTTCCAGTCTGTGGCCGTCCCGTTGCTTTTTCCTCACTCAGATGTCGGCCCCTCCGAGGCGCCCGGGGTCTGCGATTGGTCGGGCGCAGCAAGATTGGACAAGCCAAACACATCTAACCCTAAATACGCTTGATGCAAAGGATCTGTGCTAAAATGATGCGCTTACGTGCCCTTCTTCGACGGTATGGACGGTTTCCCCAATGGCAAGCTCGTGGCGCTATTAAGTCGGCCAAGTATTGAAGGAGAAGACTGACGGGCTCCTTCTTTATAAATAATGTTTTGGGTTGACCTTCCGCCGGGAGTGGCGCCAAACGGGCGGGGAGCCTATTTGTCAACCGATTGTGAGAAAATGCGACCGGTGAAGTGGCTTGAGTTCTCTCCCGGATCTCAAACGTCACCTCCTACGCCGAGGCAACCAATTGCGCGAACGATGGCTCGTCCCTCGGCCCAGGTACCAAATACGCCGGCCGCTGCCGAATGCATGCGCCGGCCTCGCTAGGTCAACTCGGCGCCGCGAGGTGGCGGAGGCCTCAACTTTCAGTCCCGCGGCATCATCCGGAGTTGCCCGGCGGTCGGGCAGGCGAAGGTTCGCCGCCACCTCCGCCGACGGCGCGGCTCATCACGGAACGTTAGCCGTCATCGTGTTATTCACGTTTGAGCCGCGACACTGACGGAAGGTTGCCGGGCTACGTGATGACGCGCGACTCACATTCACTGTCGTTGACGTTTGAGCGTCTTCTCCTTAGAGGTGCGATGGAGCCTACGTGTTTGTGAGTTTTCAAAGAACACAAATGGCACGCTCCCTGGACTGTGCAAATGTTCAAAAGGCAAGAAGTCAAAGTCGTCACGTCATGGACGCAGTTCATGCCTCAAGTCGTAGAGATGGTCTTGAGTCACGCAACCCCGGTCGCGGCGATTCCACAGCAGCTCGCGGACGCAAATTGCTTGCTCCCGTTTGGCCTCCTCCAGGGCCTCCCGATGACGTTCCTTCAATCGCCCTCCTTCCCTTTTGACAGCGCTACCAATCCAGCGCGAGGACCCCCCCCCCCCTTTCCCCAGCTGCACCCGCTCCCGCTCCCTCTCCCTCTCCCCTTCGCCTCATACCCTCTCGCGTCACGAGCCAGTCTGGGCCGGCCCACACCGTCTGCACCTCCGAGCCGAGCGCCGCGTGGCCTCAACGCATCCGCGCCGGCTTCTTCTTGCCCCTCGGTCGTCGTTTCTCTTCACGGGAGAGGTAGTTATACGCGGGTGCTTTTGTTTGCGTTTTCTTTCAAAGTACTTTGCGGTTGAGCTTGTGAGAGCTGCCTCCTCTCAAAGTGGCCTTCGCAGATGAACAAGTGGCTCTTTGGGGCCAAACGTTGTCGCTTGTGCAGAGGCAAAGGCTTTCCTTCTTTCGCTTTGCTTGTGAAAGGCCAAATGTGAGGCGAGGCTGTTGTCGTCGTTTGCTCGCGTGTGAGCCGCAGACTGTGTCCTTTGCATTGCTGCTTTGAAGGGATCCAGATTAGCAGCAGATTCTTTGTCTGGCCTGCTGAGACCCCCCCCCCCCCCCCCCGTTTGAGCCCCCGTGCACGTTGACATGGGGCGGGCCAAATGTTTACACCCCCTCCTCGTGTGTCTGGGCTACACCCGGCAACATCTGCCGGTGCCGCTTCTTAGCCGCCGCCTCGGCCCGCAGAACCGAATCCAGCAGGGGCGATTGATCCATTCGAATGGCGCCGCTTTGGGCGTCAAGCGGGCCCGCTTTCGCACGCTTTCTACGTCTCCGCTTGTCTCGTACCCTGCCAAACTTTGGCAACAAATACAACCAAACGGCTGCCCTTTTTTCTCCACCAATTCAAGGCTTAAACCTCCGAATGATCCGATGCTGCCCCCCATTTTCCACAAGGAAAAAAATAAAAGCTCCCGACAATAAACGGAGCTGTTCGGAGTTGAACTTTTACCTTTATAGTTCAAAACGATTCCAACTTGAAAGGCTTGGGTTCATTCGGGACATTCGTGAGTTT
This sequence comes from Hippocampus zosterae, assembly GCF_025434085.1. Taxonomy (NCBI): domain Eukaryota; kingdom Metazoa; phylum Chordata; class Actinopteri; order Syngnathiformes; family Syngnathidae; genus Hippocampus; species Hippocampus zosterae. Next base: position 41,678,165 of record NC_067452.1, on the reverse strand, counting down.
GATTTGGGCTCAGCCAGCGCGCAGCGTAAGCAAACTCAACAAGCAGGTGAGCCGCGATTGGCATTTAGCGGAGCCCCGAGGATCGGCGCTGCCGTTTTCAGTTGACGGCAAGTAGCAAAATGGCCACCCCCCCAAAAGTTGGCACGACTTTTGCTCAATCGTCGTATTCATTTTCAGGATCACTATGCCCAAACAAACAAATAAAAAACCCAATAGAAAAACTCCCCTCATTCATTCTAATATCGTTGAAAGTGTCGGTTGTGGGTGTGGGCGGATTGCACCTGTTACGGCATATGATGAAACTTGAATTCACCGCGTGGCGTGACGCGATTTATTTTGGACGTGGGAAACGAGCGGCTCGCATGTTGCACACCGTGTACGGTTTGGATTTGCTTTGACGATGGTCTGCAGTCAGCTTGGCATCGCAAAGGAGAATCCGTCGTCTTCGCCGGATAAATAAAGGTTCTATTCATAAAGTAGACACTCCCGAGCCCAGTCACGTATCAATGTCGATCTCCAGACATTCGTTGACTGGGTAAATAGAGGCGAAATCAAGCAAGAGAACAATTGCCTTCCAACCCCGGTGGGCGTGAATGATTTCAATGAGAATGCGCAGACACGTCACGGGCGGGGCGTGTTTTGTCTCCGGCTGATCAGACGGCTCGTCTGCCGGCCTCGCTGAGCTCATTAAGCGGATTAGCATGGCGGGGCAACAAAGACGCGCGGCCAGCGAACGGCGGCTTTGAGCGCGCGCGCCACAGTGCAGTGCGGTGCGGTGCGGTGCACCCTCTCTAATGGCTCGCGTTTGATTGGCTCCCGTTTCGTTTTCTTTGCAGGTGCCTCGAGAGCAGTCGAGCGGCGGAAACGGTGGCGATACGGCCGGCATGGAGCAACTTCTGGGGGGTATGTACTCTGCGGCAAAACCCGAATGCATGCGACGGGGTCTGGTCGACACAGAACACGGGCGCTTGAGAGCCGTGACGTCGATTCCGCTTTGAGACGGAACACGGCGAAGGGCTGCCACTCACAATTTCTCGAATGGTCAATGATTTCATTTTGGATTGGAACGAAAACGGATATTTTTCCAAAAGATTGTGGTAAATCAACGTGAGGGTGCAGAAAATGCGATGATTTCGTTTGGCTCGCTTCGTACCGTCATCAGAATTCTTGTCAAAAGTCCAAGCCCATGTTTTGCAAACGTTTACTCTTCTATTTACGGTTGAGAGGCTGAAATTCCGAGGCGCGGCGAGTTCAACCGTGCCTCCAAAAACGATGAATCACTTGTCAAAATAGGCGGTGGTACGTTTGACGGGCGATGAGCTGTTGCAGCCGCCGCGCTTTCACGCGACCAACCGGCACACGGCTGTCGTGTGCCGCATAAAACAGCGCGGACCTCGATATGCTATGGGGAGCCAGTCCCTTTTGAAGCCTGACTTTTTGCTCCGGCGCTGCCTCTGAGGGTGCGATATCCCTGGCTCGGGTGCTTGCTCACAGCAGCCGGCGAGAAGCGTGTAATATCGGGCCTTTTGCCAGCGGTACCAAAAGGAGCTTTGAACCCTAACCCCAGAGGTGGGATACTCGGCCCTCTTTCGGGGTCTTACACAACATACCGTAGATGTCGTTGACCTATAGACGAAAGCTAAGTAGTCCTACAATTGCGCCCTGTGGACTCCCTCTTCTAATTTTTGAAGGCGAGTAGGTCAGAGACAACATTCCATTGGACAATCTTTGAGAAAGACCATTGCAAGCGTTCTCAAGAGATTCTCATTTTGAAAGGGGAAAACTGTCCGCTCGACAAAATTGGCCACAATTTTGCAGGCTAACGGTTTGACCACAAAACAAGGACCCGGAATAATGCGGCGTCTTGTTTTTGCGTCAGACGGAAGTTTCGCAGAGTCGACTCCTCTCCGAGACAGGATGGCCCTCTACCAAGCTGCCATCTCCAAGCAGGACGCCTCCCCGGTCAATGTGAGTACTCTACTTGTTCCACCGCCCCAGAAAACAACAACAAAAAAAGCAGCAATATTAGTTATCGATCACTCTCAGAACGATCTGCAAAAAACATTTGGTGGCAAGCAGAAGGAGAACGTCCCACCCTTCTCCCTGGACGCGGTGAGCTCGGCCTTCACGGAGTTATGTGGAGGTTTATGACCATGTGATGCAAGTTGTTTTTATTTTATGCCAGAGTCCAGAAGCCGAGTTGCCAAACAACAGAAAAAGTTTCAACGCCGACAACAATGGTAACGTATTCCTACACTGATAAAATGGTGAAAACAAATTATAAATCAATCAATAATGATTCAACAGAATGATCTTGAATGAAATATTCATAAAAATGGCGCCACCCTGAGCTCTTCCCGAGAAGGAATGTTTCGGTTTCACTTGCGGCGAAAAACAACCAAATCATTGGCACCGCCCTAACCACTCTGGAGGACTTGCACAACGCAAGAACCCAGACAAGGGCACGGAACCCCACCGCCTTTTCCAGCTACTCAGGCAAAACCGGCAGGCGATCAAGCGGCTTCTCCCCGCTCGCCATGAACTCCAGAAACAGTAACCCAAATCTCTCGTGGCTCTTTGCGTTGTCGCACACCCCCGCGGAACAGAATTACCTCTCGCGTTGATCATTGGAGCTCCAACAATTCTCATCCATCTACGTTTGACTGCTCCAGACACTTTCAAGCGCTCAAGGGCTTTCTGTACGATCGCACACCAAAAGTTACTGCCTGTGGCCACTTGAAAATTGGCGCAACGATTATCTGCGCTAATTGCACGACCGTCATCGAATTGTACTGCACCGCCGATGACGTTATCTGCGCTCCATAACTCTGCACATCGTCGCACAGCCGTCGTTGGGTGCTACGACCGCACAAGGGTACCGTGACGTGACTCAGTCTTTTCCCTTCTCTGGAAAAATTGAGTTGGGATTCGTGAAAAGGCGGAAGGAACGGATGCTCGAGGGCACCCCCTGTTGTTGAAATGTGGATTTGCCGCCACAGGTCTGGGTGCCGGCAACGCCGCTTGCTGCTCTGTGGCCAAAAGCCCAAAGGTGAGTGGTGCGCGCCTCCGCGCGCGCCGACGCCCCGCGCTCCCACTCAGGCGCATCTTCTTGGATATCCCGAGCAGAGTTTCCGTCTGGCCGTTCGGGACGCCTGCGTGTCCTGCCGCAAGACGGTGTATCCTCTGGAGAGGCTGGTGGCCAATCGTCAGATCTTCCACAGCGCTTGCTTCCGCTGCTGTCACTGCAACACCAAACTCAGGTGAGCATCTATCCGTGGCCGATATGGAGGACTTTGTTTTGGGGGGGGGGGGGGGGGTTGTATAGCTTGGGCTTTTGCAGAGCGCTAACCAGGAACAAAACTTGACAAAAGCTGCCGGCGCGCCACATCAAATCGAATCGAATCCACGTACGGTTCCAGAGTCGATTGTCCTCCACAAGTTGAGAGATGACCCGAGGGGGGGTGAAGTGATTCCCATCTCTCGGAAACGGCAGTGCCACTTGTTCTTCCGCAACACGGTCCTGAATGGAACGGACTCGTTTGGAGGAGATCAAATGAAGGTCATTGCGCGTTTGACGTTTGACTTGAAAGCCAAACGCGCCGCGAGCCTTTTGCGAGTGCTGTCCGCCGACTCCACAAAGGTCGAAAAGACCTTTTTATCGGATTCACTCGTAATCTTCGAGTCGTATTTCAGGGCTATGTTTGGACGAGTTGTGATTTCTTGTGCCGCTTTGTATTTTCACCCGTTTGTTTTTCCTGCGGAACCTCCTCTCGGCTAGCGTCGAAAACGTCTTTTGTTGTTGCGCTCGCTCCGCAACGCTCCTTCGACGCCACAAGATGACGCCGAAGAAAAAAAAAAGTCCTTTTTGTCAGGCGAGTATGTTCAGCTTGACATCTTGACCGAGAATTAGAAGGCGACGGCTCGAGTCTCCAAGGTTGTAAGCAGATGCTCGAGAGCGGACATTGCGCTGTTTTGACTCGGCAGTTTGCGGTATCGTGAGGGTGGTTCCAAGCGGTTGTTTTCAGGGAACTCCGCTGCTAGCCGCATGACCACTTGTGAGCGGGTTCAGTGGCTTCCTTTGCAGTCAGGTTGAGTACTGTGAAGAGCGGCTTCAAATTGTTGAGCTCGTGCGCCCTTTCTTGCCATCCAGTTTGGTCAACTACGCGTCCCTGCACAACAGCGTGTATTGCAAGCCGCACTTCTGCCAGCTCTTCAAGGCCAAGGGCAACTACGACGAGGGCTTCGGCCACCGGCCCCACAAGGAGTTGTGGGAAAGCAAAGGCGAGGCGGGGGAGACGGCCTCCCCATCGACGCCCACGCCTTCGCCGCGGGGCTCGGAGAGCCCGCCTTCCGCCGGCCCCGGCGTGGAGGACTCCCCGCTGGCCAAGGTCAACGTCCTGACCGCCACCATGGAGGCCCTGGGACAAGGAACCCAGGAGAAAAGCCGCAGGCCGTCGGATGCGCGCAGGCTGAAAATCTCCTGGCCGCCGCGAACGCAGGGCGACGGCAGCCGCGGCGGAGCCGCGACGCCGGCGGACCCCAGCTGCAAGCCCGTCCGAGCCAAGTGGCCCCCGGAGGACGATGCCGTCGCCGCCGCCGACTCCTCGCCGCCCGAACGAGCCGGTGAAGCTTCCCGCTTCCCGAGGAGCTCCTCGAAGGAGCGCCGCATGCCCTTCACGCCGGCAGAACAAGCTTCCGAGGAACCGCCGAGCACGGAGCCGCAGCCCGACGGCCCGTTGCCGGACCGCGCAGAGGACAGCTGCGGGGATGTCGGCGGCGGCTTTGGAGAGGAGGGTGACCGCGTGTCAGAGGGGGAGGGCCCAGGCGTGCCGGAGAAAGGAGGTCGAGACCAGGTGAAGGGAGAAGACGGGTGGAAGCGCCAACTCGCCGCCGAGGTCGGTGCTTTGGGTCCGCCTCGAGCGGAGGACAAAGACCAGGAAGAAGAAAAGGCGAAACCCGACCCTTGCGCTCAGGAGGAAGAGGCCGGGGTCAGCCGCTCGGCGCGGGACGAGGTCCGAGAAGCCGCCGAGCCAAAGCCAGAGCCCGAGCCGCTCAGCGTGGAGGAAATGATCAAGCGAAATCGCTACTACGACGATGACGACGACGAGGAGGATTTCTGAACCCATCCGACGTCCACTCGCCGCCCGAGTGGCCGCAAGTTTCCGCTTGAACGCCGCCAAGTTCTTGAACCGTGCCTCTTTTGTACCATCAAAGCCATTCCGATGTTTGCTTCCTCTCAGCCTTTTTCAAAGAAATGTACCCCATTCTGTCTCCGTTTTTTTACGAACCTCGACGTAAAGGCTCAAACTCAAGCGCGTTTGGGATTTGAATTTGCATTTCAAACGCCAATGAGAACATGACGAAATCAAGCAAAGCCTTCCTTCCTTCTTTTACTTTTTCAAAAGTATTTTGAAGACGCGCTCTTCCCATTTCGGATGTTCCTCTTTGAACCGAGACTGCATTTGACTGCAATTTGACGCACTGTTTCTCAAGCCATGACTTCCTACTGAAATAAATTGCGTAGCAAAGCTCCGAGTTGTTATTCGTCTGCGAACGACGACCAATGGGAACAGCTACGCGCAAGCTGCCTTCAGCAATGGCGACTATCGAGCGCAGATGGCAAACTCGCATATTTCCATCAGGTAAGAAATGATTTCCCCCGAAAGGCCGACTTCTCGTCGATGCGCAAGTGGAGGGGAGTGGAGGGGGCCCCAACTGGCACAGGGTTGGCGGGGTCGGACGAGTGAGGACGTAACGTCCGGCGGGGAGCCGGCAAACCATGCCGCCGCAGAGGTAGGCCTCGTCGAGGACTTGCCGGCTTTTCTCGCGTCTCGCATCCGTACGACGGGATGGCGAAGACCGCCGCTTGCTCCGTCCTTCCCTCGGTCCTCGGGGAGATGGTGAGCGCAGGGAAGCCGAGAGTCGCGCAAAGGCCAATCGGGAGGGGCGGATCCCATCGGCGACGTCCGCGGCACCTCGCCCCTTCTCCCGAAACGAGGCGACCTCATGCGGCATCGGCGCGAGTCACGCGCTGTGCTGCTGCCGCCACATACCGACGCCTGAATCGGTTGCGCGTGGGCACTGATGCTCGAGTTCTGTACTTCAGGGACACAGGCACTTTTGGAAGAACTGGCTTTGGAAAAATGATGTCGGCACTAAAATTGAAAGCCCTGAAAAGCATCCGGGCTTGTTGGTGGGATTTATGGGAAATTGACCCGGCCCCTTTCGGAGCTCGGCGTAAATGTTTTTCTCTTGCATCCCAGGCTGGGAGGCAAGCATGAAGGATCCGTCTCGTTTCCCGGCTTGCTTTGTCACGTTAGGTTGTCCCAAGTGTCTGAAAGCGGGATTCATTGCCACCCAAATTCAGATGGACATTTCTTCTCTTGTCTTTGTCAACCTGTGACAAGAGAAAAGCGATCGGCGCAATATTCTGCAGAATTTTTTTTTGCAGGTTGAAGTGGACAATAGGAGGAATGCGCATCTGAATTTTGGTGGCAATCGGTGGTCGTTTTCAGACACGGCAGCTCCACGGGCAGACGGGCAGGCGGCTGTGGCTGTTAGCCGCCGCTGGCTAGCTAGCGTGGCCCGCGGAGGCATAATCGGCTTTCGCCGGCTGAACAGAACCAGATACGAAGCTCCGCGCCCGACACCCACCGCGTTGGCTACCGCCGGTCACAAACAGCCAACACGGCGAGAACAAAAAATGAGGCGGGCTTTCCATCGGGACTGAGAGCATGTCTGTGAGCCCGTCTCTGACGGATCCCCCCCGACCCCCTTTGCTGATGAACGACAGCCGACGGGCTAAACGGCGAAGGAAGCAGGTTTCCATCCGTTACCGCAAAGGTCACTTACAGGGTCAGCAATGACGCTCCTTCTCAGCGCGTCACCGACAGACTCCCGTTTCGCAGGTGGCGGAGAAACGCGCGCGGCATTTCTGTCCGCGGCGGTGACGATACAACGGGGGGGGGGGGGTGGCTTTGAGCCGACAACGTTGACTTGATACGGAAAAGCGTCAGCGGAGACGCTCGGCTTTGACCTCCGCTGGAAAACGCAGCCCGCCGAGTGCGTTTACAGTTCCTGTACAGTCGGTGGCGCTGTGCGCCAAAGAGCCGTAATCCGCCAATCAAGTCAGAGAACAAGAGTGAGAAGGGGAAAGAAAAGGAGGAAGCTCACGCCGGGTCTGACCGCGCCGTTCTCCAGGAGATCGACGACAGAGGCGGGTGGCGGAGGAGCGCGCTTCAGACAACAATGACGCACTGCTGACATTTACCGAGGGTCCAAAAATAGCCGCGTCCGACTGCCATTTAGCGGCGAGCGCGGCGCGGCGGGCGACATGTTCGCCTGCTTTCAGAGCACGACACGCACCAAAGACTGAAGTCCATTTGCAAGCAAAAGTCAGGAGTTGCAAAACAAAACTTGCCAAAGTTTTGGAACTTGCAACCAAAATGGAAAAAATTGTCATTAAAAAAATAAATAAATAAAAAACAACAAAAGCACCTCCAACTCCGGGGAGGTTTCTTCCGCAGGGGAAGCGTAGGAGTCGAGATTTGAATTCGATCTTTTGCGACACGCAGTACACGACGCCGCGTGAACTCGTCTGCGCGACTGTGACGGCGGCTACGCTCATAAAAAGAGCCGGCCGGTGTGCGAGGCGCAAGCGTCGCCTCCCTCCGTCCCTCGTGACGCTTCACGGTCGGCGCCGAAATCGCATTTGCTGTTGTTGCAAAGTGAAATTCTGCCTACCTGCCCAAAGGGGCCCGCCGAGCATGTGAGAATGGTCTTTTCCTGCGCAGAGAGTGACCGTTTCATGATCCCGTCGGTTGCCGGACCCTGCGACAGACAAATCCAAACAAACGAATGCAATTGAGAAATTTGGGTGGGGAAGCGAATGAACTCAAAGTTCAGAGATTGCGGACAAACTCTGCCACTAGACATCCTACGGGACAAAAGCAGACGTCTTTCGCGGTATGGCACATTGGCAACAGCTCCATACCCCTGAAACGCATCTTCCGCAGCGCCGTCCTGACGGGTCGCTTGCAATTGCACGCGGAAGGGTGGTGAAAATATCAAGTCGGCTGCGAATTCGCCCGGATGCAAGTTTGGGCAAGGGCGAGCACGGAGGCAAAGATGCGCGTGCGAGTAGGGATTGGGAACCGACGACGCAGCTCCGTTTTGTTTGGGCAAGGATCACTCTTTCTGTACTTTCTTGATACATTTATTGGGACATTTTGCAGCAAAAGTAGATGTAGATGAAATGAAAGTAGTTGCAGTAGCAGTATCAGAAGCAGGTAATAACCTAAAGCACACATAAATGCAGTAAAATGAATACATCTTTCTTTCTGCATCACGGTGTAAAGAAGTATAGAATTCACAATTAATTACTACTTTTTTAATACACCATTTATTTTAACAATACATTTAATATATACTTTAATCAACCGTGATCTTACCATGTATCATTATAGTCATTATTTGAAACGTAAGAAAGCAGATCTCAAACAGATCAAGTCGACTCGAACAAAAGAACTACAAGTCCCGACGGTCCAAACCGGAAGTGGAGCGCCGGCATGATTACGGCCAGCTGCAACGCAATGTACTTCGTTCAAAATCAAATGAGGGCTGGACAAACATGAAAACTATGCATAATGAGTTAAATAAAGACACCGCTGTTTTAGCAAGACTTTAGCCCGCGCCGTTGACATTGCCGATTGCGAGCGGTAACTGACTGTGATTACAAACAAAGCACAACGGACATAATGCAAAACAGACAAACAAAGCAACCGATCACGACCAATCTAAAGCTGACTTTAGATGTCTGGCAAATTAAAGTACAAGCGTAGCCGACGACGAAGCGAGCGTGTTCACTAACGTAACAGAATGCCATCCTGTTTTTTAGACGTCGCGCGAACGCTCAGCTGTCAGTGGCAGCTCCGCCCCTCTTAAAGCGCCACGTGAATCCAACACAGCGCGTGCTCTTTTTCTCATTTGTCTTTTTGCGCACTTTGTTTTTAAACGCTTTGAAAGGCGGCACTTTGAATCGCCGAAGGCACGTTGCGTCAGCTTGTGTATGAAACGCGCCTGAGAAAGAAAGAAATCTGCCTTGCCTGAAATTGACCTCATTTGCTTCTACTTTGGGGATTTTCAGCCTTTGCGCTGGGAAGAAGGACTGCTCTCAAAACTTGAACTGAGGACAGAGGAAACATCCATTCCGCTAAGTCCTTAATCCTCCGGCATTCCGGCACAGTCTTTTTTTTTTTTGGTCCGACTTCATGGGGTTGTTCGTTTCCGCAACCCCTAAATTCCACTGCAGAACCGAACCTGGATCTCTCTATTTGCTTTTTTTTTCGCTCGGTCCTGAGCCCGCCTGACAAAAGAGCTCGCGCAACCAACGCGGCGGGTCGCCGTGCTCGCTTTGACAGCAGCCTGACCTTTAAGAGCAGAAAATCTTGCAAATGTTTGACAGAAGTGGACAGCGTGTGCGTCACCGCTGGAGAAATTCATGGCCGGGCCTGAAAGAGTCTCCTACTTGCGTTGCGGCGGCCTTGTGGAAATGTCAGGGGGGGTGGGGGGGAGCTTTGCCTTCGTCTTCTTTCGAGACAAACGTGGGTCGACTCTTACATGAAATGTCAGGCACAGATCAGAGGCACCCGCAAAGGATGCGAGCGCGCCGTCGACTGGCGTGGCGCCGAAGCGCTTTTGAATGAGATGGCTCCATATTCTGGAGCTCATATCCTGTTCCAGCCATTCCTTATGGAAGGATTGAACGTGAAGGGCAAACAAACAAACAAACAAACCAATCAAATCCGACCGGGCCGCGGCATCGGGGCATCGCGCGGAAGCCGGCGTACGATTTGGACATCATCCCTCGGCATGTTGTGAGAGCATTCGAGTCAACGCTTTGTGAATGTAAAATCCTACAAATCCATTTCTCGGTGCATCCGTTTCTTCATCGTGGATTTCACCGGAATACCACGCCAGCGACGGAGGCTATTTGTCAGTCGAGACCGCCGGCGAGAAAAACAACTCATTACGCGCCTGATTTGCGGGTTACGCAGGCACCCGATTGGCCGTTGCACACGCGTGACCGGAAATCCACTGACGGTTGGCCGGCAAAATCCCGCAACCTGCGGACGCAAAGGGAAGGTGGACAAAACGCCGGCCGCCCGGGATTCGATCTGCGTGGAGACAACCAAGAAATAAATGATGGTGTCGCAGAGGGAAATTTGCGTTCCCGCGTTCAGAGTCGGGACGGCTCGACTTTGGACAATCCTTGTCCCGGATTGTCCAAACCGCTCCGCCCGGAACGTTCTCCGGCTCCGCCCGATATGCGGACTGACGCCGAAGGCCGCAAACGGATGCCGGTTGAAAAATGGGCTTTTCAGAGGCCACTGAGGAACGATACGGGAAAGGTTCTTTCTTGTTCCCGACTTGCGCAAAAGTGGGTCGCGACTCGGCGCCAATGGGCAAATGCGGGTCGCGGGGTCACGGGAGCGGGTGACCGATGAGCGAAGGATGACGCGGGCGCCCGCGTCATCCTTCCGGAGCGAGCGGCGTTTTGTGCTGGCGTTTGGAGAAGAAAGGCGAAGGTGGCGCCGGTGATCCACGTGGCTCAAAAATATCTGCTGCTATTTTTAGGAGCGGGAGCCGGCCCCGACCGACCATATTGTCCGCCGACGATCCGGGATGCGGACGGGTGCCGGCCGCGGTCAATTCCGTGGGCGAATTGACCTCCTTTGGCGCTTGTGGTTTTTCTCCGGCGTTGCCACGGGGAACGCCGTGCGCGCGCAGGCACGTACGTCCCTCCGAGCCAATCGTCAAGCGGCTGCGCAGCGGCGACGGCGACGGAAGCGCGTTTGTCGACGTTTGTGGACGTTAGCCGCGTCCTTCCGGGACGGTCCTCGACCTCGGCGAGCGCTGAAGATTGCATGTGAAGCTATTTGGATCACAGCACAGCAATCTTCCTCTGTCCCTGTCTGCCACCCCCTCCTTTCCTCTCTCTCTCTCTCTCTCTCTCGGTAAGTCCCAGCCCCCGAAGGTGTCCTAGCTGTGCTCTCTCTCTCTCACTCACTCACTCACTAACACGCCGCCTTTCAGCTGTTTAAAAGCCGGCGCCGCGTCGCTCCGGAGCTCGGTTCTGGCAGCGCAGGGGACCCGGCCGCCAGCGACGCACTGAGGAGAGCCGTCGTCCTCGAAGCGGGAGGGCGGCTGCGAAAAGGGAGAGGGCGCAGAGGGGGGCCATCGCTTCAGCCCCGTTCACCCGTCGGCGCGCCGAAGGACAGAAATGCCTCCGCTCCGTAACTCGGCGAGCGTCGTCTTCATCCTCATTGTTCTGGGGGCGGCGCGGACGGGGGCCCGGCGTTCGGGCCCCTTCAAGGTCTGTCCCGGCTGCGGGGATCCGCCGGCGGCGGCGAGGCCCCCGGGGGAGCGCGAGCCGGCCCAGGGGGAGCCCTGCGGCGTCTACACTCTGAGCTGCGCCAAAGGGCTCCGCTGCGTCCCGCCGCCCGGGGAGCGCAGCCCCCTGCAGGCTCTCTTGCGAGGCAGGGGCCTTTGTGTCAAGCAGATCAGGACCGGTCCCACCGAGAGGCCCCACCCCACAGGTAAGAGACCCCCCCCCCTTTTTTTTTAATATGCGGTCGCGATAGAGGACGTGCTGAAGGCCGCCGATTGTCCATTTCAAGCTCCAACATCCAGTGCTGCTCTGCGATGTCTTCCTTCAGCCCCCCCACCCCCTCCCCTTCTGGCAATTTGTTAGCAAGTTGCCCAAAACCTATGCGGGACAAAATCGAAACGCCTCCGCGCAAATTATCTTAGTCACTGGCGATGAGCGCCCGTCCGTGGGATTGGTCGCCTGATGGCTTAAAACGGTTGCGTGCGCACAGCGATCAAGCTCCGCTTCCTCCCGTGTGATGAAAAGAAGGCGGACGCTTGCCTTTCACTAATCTGGTTTTGCCATACGGTCTTCTCTCAGGTCCTCATCCGTCCCGCAGCAGCGACAGTGAAAAAGTAAGTTGTCTTCTTCTACATCCGAACAACGGCCGCCTGACAAGGTCACGCTGATCGATTGGGGATGGATGCGCACTTTGAGGAAACGGCTTTGCGCGTTCACGTATTGACGCGCGGCATCGTGCGCTACGACGCCTGCGGCGCAATTAACCGAGTGCGATCGGCATTGGCCAGCTTTCAAGCCCGCGCAAAATATTTGCCGTTTCACCCGAGGCTTGCGTGATCAGAGATGATTGATCATTTGGTCAATTGGGACTCACCAAAATGGTTCAAAGGTCATCCGAAAAATCGGAAGCAATGTGGCGCTCACGTAACCTCGTGGCAAATGTGCCCCGTCGACATGGCTTCTGGCCGTCAGGCGGCTCTGGCGCGCCACAGGGCGCGCGTGACCCGATGCCATGAAGCGTCTCTCTCGTCAGCTTTGGCCCCAGTCGCATTGCGCCTCGCGTCTCTCGCAGGCGCCGTGCCGCAAGCTGCTCAACAGCGTCCTGAGAGGCTTGCAGCTGACCATCATCCAGTCGCACCGCGACATCTACATCCCCAACTGCGACACCCGAGGCTTCTACAGACAAAAGCAGGTCAGGAAGCGAGCCGGCGTTGTCGGGAATGCCGGCGCGGTGCCGTACCGGATAAAAGCTGCGGCGGAAAATCGACCGCCGCCTTCCTTTCTCTCCCACGCCTCAGAGAAGAAAATAAGATTGGCCTTTTATGACCGCTTGGCGCAGAGGTGCGGCACGGGCCGTCCCGTGCGGCCTTCGCCTGTTCTCCCCTTGCGTGCGTGGCTTTTCTCTGGGTGTGCTCCCGCCGCTTCGGCTTTATTTTCCAGCGCCGGCGCTCGCCGCTGTTCTCCCCGAGTCTCGGCTGGGTTCTGATCGCTATTCGTTGTTGGATTTTCGACAAGGCGTGGCAAGTTCGGCTGCGTTTGAGCACGCTAGTGGCGAGATGACGTCGCCTCCGTTTCTGGCGTGACCTCTCAACAATTCAAACATGCGGTGCCGCCCATTCCCAAGCTGCCTTGCATTCCAAAAACATCTGCCAAAGTTTTTGGAACTTTGGCAGATGGGGGTGCGCATGCAGTCTAAACCTTTCCTGGATGAACAGAACGTCTTGGAAGTCTTCCACTCGGGTTTGAAGATGATGCATAGCGCAGAGTCAGCACTGTGATAAGATTTGAATGATACCCTCCTGGCAAATGACACCGGAGACTATGCGTGCCTGGTTTTGATTGGATTTAACCACAGCGTTTGATACGGTGGATCACAGTATTCTGTTGGCTCGTTTGCAGCACCCGGTGGCCATTGGCGGTAGCGCCAATGAGCGGTTTAAGCTCCATTTAGTCGACAGAACCTTTTGCGCGTTAGCCTCGGTTGCTCCGAGTCACAAAGTGCCCCACTGTCGTGTAGTGTTCCACAGGGCTCAATTCTGGGGCCTCTGCTGTTCTCACTGGCTCTGCTCCCATTGGCTTCCATTTTACGGAAACGCGGTATTTCCTTCCACCGCTATGCGAATGACTGTCAGCCCTACTGTATGTCTATGAGTGGGACATACTTTTATCCTGTCCCGTCGAGAGGAAATCAAGACCTGAATGGCACAGAATTTCTTGAATTTCATTGAAAAGAAGACACAAGCGATGGAGTTTGGTCCCATTGTACATCCCATCGCGGGAGATCCCGAGCCATTCCCAGGCCAGCTGGGAGATTTTATGAAGATAAAATAACATCAATTAAATTGATGTTATTCTCAGAAAAGTAAATGTACTTTTCTGAGAATGTCTAGGCCAGCGGAGAAGGCCTTGCTGGCCCTGACGGAATGAACACCACTGCATACGGTTATTTACTTGGGTGAATAAATAGGCTGCACCACATGAGCGTGTGTTGTGCGCATGTGTGTCAAGACATCAATCAAATCAAATCAAATGTGAAAAACCACAATCCCACGCGGGCATAAGGCAGCGCGACGCGAACGTTTCTGGCCCCGGCGGCCGGCGCACGCGCTCATTGTGTTTTGATGACCTGCGATTTTCTTTACGCCGTCCTTTCCCATCGCACCCAGTGTCGCTCTTCCAAAGGGACGCAGCGCGGCCACTGCTGGTGCGTGGACGAGGCGGGCGCTCCGGTGCCCTCCCTGACCGGCGAGGACGCCGTTCCGCCGTGCGAAGGCGAGTGAGAGCCGAGCCTCCGCCATTGTTCTGCGCCCGGAGGAAGAGGAGGAGGAGCGTTTGCTCGGGGAGTCGGAGGGGAGCTTGAGCGAGGGCTACAATCGATCGCCACTTGCCCGGACAAGAGGTAACGGGGAGAGTCAGACAGAGGGAGGGGGACTCGCAGCTCAGGCGTGCGCGTCCAGCTGCGTTGTCGGTCTACAATGGCGCTCGCCCACGATCTTGGCCGTCGGTGCCGGAATACTTTCCTTGCCTCTTGCCCCGGCTTTCGGCTTCCATTTATATTTACTTTCTCTTCTCATCCCTACCTTGGAATAGCTGACACTGCCTGTGTTTGTTGTGTTCTCAGTGGGCTGAAATACTGTTACGCGGGTCAAGTGACACAAAGGTGTCTCCCTCACCATCTTCTCTCCCTCTGTCTGAAGCTGCTCTCAACAAGCCGATTCTCTATTAATGCGGGGGGGGGGGGGGGGGTGCTCATTGCATACTACTCACAACCTTCCTTACCTTCTATTTTTTGTGGATGTTGTGTCTGGGGATGGCGACGAGTTACATGAAAAAGACCCGGGATGCTTTAATTGTCAAGTGAGCGTGGCGAATGCTTGTCGGATGATCGTACTTTCGGTATGTTGGACTTTGGTGCGTTGACCGCGTGATACTCTGGGTGTTTTTCTTTTCAAAAAGTCGTCAGGCATATTTTTATACACCTCAATATATTTTAGATATGAATTATCGCTTTATTTAACAACTACAGTATATTGCCATGTATTTTTCTATTGTCAGCCATTTCTTATTTCAAGGCGGAGATGATTTTGTTTCATGTGGGTGTCAAGTCTTTTGCTTTCGGGGCACCTCACTTAATGGAAAAAAAGATCCATCGGCAGAGTTCACTCCAGCCACTGGACACGTTGAGCTTCTTTGTATTTTGGCCTGGTTGATTTTAGAGCCGACAACGTCCGTGAAAACATTCTGTTCTCCTCGATGTGTCACAACGGCGAGAAAAAATGGTCCAGTCACCCAAATGGGTGTGCTGAGCGTGATGACAATTGATGCGTTCTGACCAATCTTGTGCCGACGCGTTACCACGATGGATGAATGTCCGCACGCAATGGACATGAGACATCATGAATAAAACAGACCTGAACACCAAGCAAAGAGCGGCTTCTTGCTTCCACATCGGCAGCCACAATACGCAGCGTAGAAGCGTATAGCATTTCTACAATACGCGTAGAAATGAATGACGCGTCGGTCGACGGGGAGCACTTTGGTGCCACTTTGGCCAATGTGGGAATTCCGATCGGGGAAGGGAGGAGGCCGAACCCAAATCGAATCCCGAGTTGCGCTCGAAGCGTCAAACGGATGGAAGGCCGAGGGCGGACGACGGCGCTGGAGCTGTCCGGAGGAGGCCCCCATCCCAGCCCGTCCGGCGCCGCCGCGCTTTGGATTTGAACTCCGCCCACCTTTTGAGTCAAAGTTCAAGTGGAGGCGGCGTCTGTCAGATTGTCGGCTCACGAGGGCAGAACACATTTGGGGCTCCTCGATGACTTGCGGTCACCGGCCACTGTGTTCCGAAGGCCGGCGGGGGAGGAGTCGGCGCTCTTGCGTGCTTTGTTAGTAGAATGAACAGCAACAACGCAGCCTTTTTTCTTTGCGTGTGTAAAATATATTTGGGTCAAAATGGCGATTTGCAAAAATACAAGGCGTGCAACGGATGAGGCCTGACACAGAGCACAGCGACTTCTGTCCACTTCCACGCCGGGTTTTTGGAACGTCGCGTTCGGTTAACCGCGGAATTGAACATAGCGCGCCACTTTGCGAGAGAAACCGACGGCTCACGGGGACCTCGGCAGTTTCCTCCACACGTCACACCGACAGCAAAAAAAATAAAAATAAAAATCGACCACCACAAGATGCTTTGAATTGAAATCGCATCTATTCAATTGCTACGTCAAATATTCCTTGAGGAACAAGTCGCGTTGTCCAAAAAATTCATTTCTTGCATTTTTCTCGCAGTCAATTGCAAATTCTGCATGCGTGACTGTGGACGTGGCACACCTTTGGGGCATTGCTCACATCGCAGATTCCCCCCCTACTGAGATTCATATCAGAATATGAGCGCGACTTTCAAGTGGGCCACGCGGCCCCCAAAACTGCTCCTAAATGGTTTGATTCCGAAAGACAAATGCGAAGCTCCGACTTTGGCAACTGGGCGTCGGCGTGCCCGCAAACAAAGTCAATGGTGACGTCATTCGTATTCTTGTGCCCCCCCCCCCCCAAAAAAAAGAAGCGTCGCCAAAGGCGACGCACCGCAGCCCGCTTCGAGCGGGTGTTTCAATGACCGGTCGAAGCGCGACGACGGGGCGTAACAGCGCCCCCGTGTGGAAATGAGCGGAAGGGCCGCCGTCGAAGAGGCCGTTCTTTTTTCAAACATCAACTCGTCTTTTAATGTACGAGGAAGACACCGGCGGGACGTTTCTTCCCATCGGCGGGATAGCGCGAGCGAATCTTCTACATAAATAAACCGATACGAAGCCCGCCAAAGTGTCCGGACACAACGCAAGAAGCCTTTCTCCACGCATTCAAACGATGGCCCGTGCACGCTGGCTTTGGTCGATGGTACGGCGTTTAGTTTAGGCAAAAATGTTGGCGATGAAGTCCCGGAATCGTTTGGCGTACTGCTCGGGGTGTACGGTGGAGATTTCGGCGCCCGCCTGCGGCACAAGAGCAAACGTGTGGGTCAGAATGCGCAAAAGAAGCAAATGTCCTTTTTTTCTTTTTTTTCTTTCTTTCCTTCTGGCCGTCCTTTATACTTACCCCGTGCTTGACGGTCTTGGCCGCGTGAGCCGCTTTCTTCTTGGTGTCGTATTGAGTCAGGACATCAATCAGGCCCATGAAGTAGACCTCCCTCTGGGGGGCGCCTGCAACCCCATAAAAACGCGCCCTTGGTCACATCGGGTGCGGGCCAAAAGCAACAAGCAAGATCTGGGCCAAATGCGGCCGGAAAGCGGCCAAGTCACCGGAGCAGCTGGCCACGGCGTAGACGTCCACGTAGGGGTCAAACTCGCCGGGTCCCAGAGGTTTGCAGCACGACATGTAACCGGCGATGCCCTCCGGAGACGTGCCGTAGGACCCGGCGAGCGGGCCGGCGGCCAGGCCGTTCTCCGCCTCGGCGTCTTCCTCGTTGGAAACCTCTTCGCCTTCCTCTTCCTCCCTCTCGGCGCGGCCCACGTCGTGGATGCCCAGCAGCAGGCTGTAGTCCATGATCTTCAGCTTCACCAGAAACTGAGGAGGAAACGGCCGCGAGTCTCGTCAACCTTCGGACGCCGCTCGGGCCCGACCCTTCGCCGCGCCGGCCCCCCTGTGACAAAGTGGCGACGACTGCGATGCGAGAAGAAGGCCCGTCGAGGCGCTTCGTGAAACGTCAACTCGGAAGCGCAAAGGCCGACGTTCCTTCGCATGCTTTTTGCCGGCGGCCCGACGCCAAGACTCAGCTTTGCGCCGCACTTTGCAAGGCTGCGCGGCGACCACTTCCCCCAACCTCCTCATTCAATGATGTGAAAAACAATTGTAAATAGCACGGTGTGCGTTTGCTTGTTCTTCTTTCTACCCACATTCTTGCTGCTGGAGGCTGTAAATGTCCCCAGTGTGGGACAAATAAAGGAGATCTTATCTTATCTTATCTCATCTTATTCCCGCTCTCGTCGGCCATGAAGCGCCTCTCCTATGGAGTCGCGCTTCGTTTGCCTTCAACTTAGCATCCCGTCACGCGGCGCAAAAGAGCGTTTTGTTGGTTGAAAAGTACCTTTCAAAAGGGACCGTCGGAAAACAAATGGCGATTTCGAGGGGAGGGGGGAATCGCAATTTGACAATTTCACCAAATTGTTCAGCCCCCGTCGAAGCTAATTTGTTCATTGAAGGACGAGCTGAAAATTGCAGGAGAGCAAAAAGTAGGCCTCGCGCCACCGACAGAAAAGTCGACCGGGCCGTTTGGCGTTCCTGCTCGCGATAGAAAAAAAGAGGGGGGGGGCAAAAAAGATCATGTGCACACCCGTGGAGCCCTAAAGAAGGCCCGAGCTGTCCCAAAAGGGTCGTATTCTCGCCCGACAGACAAAGTTGGAAGCCAAATTTCAAGTGGCCTGGACGCGTTGTGGAACAGTCGTCATCTCGGTCGAGCGAAAGCGACTTTTGGGGAAGCGGGGAAAGTGACACGCAACGGCTGGAGATTCTTTTCCCCCACCGATGGATGGATGGGACGGATGGGGCGGGGGCGCAGTCGCGGCGAGGTGCCCCCCGTTCGCGCCGGGCGGCCGTCTCACCTCCACATCTCGATTGAGTTTCTCCATGAACTTCTCCTTCTGCTCCTCGGTGACGTAGACCTTCTGCATGTTGTTCCTGAAGTCCACGTCTTTGAAGGTGGGAAGCTCCTTCCCCTGCGCGGCGGGCAAAGGATTCCGTCATTGGGACGCGCGTTTGTGACCGCGGGAAATGACGTGCTGGAGAAAAGCGGAGCCGGCTTTTTACTCGTTCTTTGTCGCTTGCTTCCCGATCCACCAGAGAACCCTGCGGAGAGAACCACACTGAATAGCCGCGTCGTTCTCGCACCTTTCATACCGAACGCCACAAAAACCTCCGCAGCAGATTTCGCACATGAGCATTCCAAAAAAATAAAAATAAACCTAACGCCTTGCCATCTGGGGAGTATTTGGGACGGATATTTTGTCCGATTGACCCCCGCCTCCTCGTTTGTCAGTCCGGGCGCCGCTTTGACCTTCGATCGCGATGAGTTGAGTCGCGTGAAGATTTTGTGTTTTCTGCCCCTAAATACTGAACGCGTGCATACAACGTGTCCTTCGCCATCCATTTCAGACACGATTCCAAAGACAAAGCGCAGCTCAGCCAGAAGGATCGCCGGATGCCAATCTCAGAAGATGGAAGAAAACGTCTTTTTTCTGCGTCACCAAGTGCCCATCAAAAAAATATGGCGTGTGGGTGTGGGGGGCGGGTCCTGTAAAAGCATCTACCAGCGGAAATTGATCCCAAATCCGAGTTCACTCCAAGTCGCAGCCAAAGACCTTCCGTTGCCTTTTTCTCTCGGCCGCGGGCAGAGATGAGTTAGGAGACGGCGGCGCGAGCGGAAAGCGGCGTTTGGCCTCACCTTGAGGTCGTACTTCCTGTGCACCACGATTCGGTGGCTGAACATGTTCCTCATGACGATCAGGTAGGTCTCTTCGCTGTCCACGGTAACCCGGTACATTCCCAGGAACTGAGGCAGCAGGGTGCTCCCGTGACACTTGACGATGTGCTGCGGCCAACAAAGAAAAGACGTGAGGTGCGCTCGTCGACATCCTCGGGGTCAACCGTGGGAGCCATTTTTCCAACACTCGCTTGCGGCGGGCTTCCAAAGTAGACGCCTGCAAAAGGGCCGAGCGAGAGAAGCAAACGGGCCGGCCTCCGCCAGCCCGGCCGGTGAGCTCGCTGGCTGCCCGCGACGTTGAAAGATAACGCGAGCCAGACACAACCCCCCCCCCCCCAAATTTTATTTGGTGGCAAATGGGAGGGACAAAACAAAAAAAAGAGCTTGCATTTTGTCATCCCCAGTCAGGTGGGCCGTGGAACCACCGGCAACAAAGTCCAACAAGTCAAGCGCGCCTCCATTTTCCAACTATCCAAAAAAGTGTGCCCAAGTACATTCACAACACAAGGGGTTGGGGGGGGGGCTGAAATACAAGACATGCACGGTCAGCTGGTTATTGTCCTGATCAGATGTGCCCCCCCCCCCGCCCCCCTGAGAACATTCTAAGTTCGGTGAGCTAACAAGAGGCCATTTGCGGGACTGCATTTGAGGGGGGGAAAAAAAGGACATGACGCTCAGAAACGACAGACACGAAATGGCCGCCTGGCTGGCGACTTGAATATGACGTCCCGCAAAGAAAAACGGCAAAGTCAAGCCAAGTCAAGCCGCCGCCCCCGTCCATCCGTTTTGCCATGGGCTTTCGACAGTCTCAGGTGCCAAATTGGTTCCATTTTCTTTAGACAAAACCCAATTGTGAAAGGGCTTAAATAAGTTCTAATGTTAAGGAATAAAGTGGTCTACTTTTTGCAATACCATACCGAATTCCATCTTTTTTTTTTCTTTGCGTATTTGCATCATGTTTAATTGCACAATATCACAACAAATTGCATTGCATCGTATCAGATGGCATTGATTTGAACTAAATGTGTATTGCGTCGTATCACATCGTGAAGACGGTGAAACGTATCGCATGGTGTCGCCTGAAAATTCCATGTATCGTTTAAGTATCGCCATGGCTGGTCGTGCATGGAGATGTGTATGGAATGGTCCTCAGTGCTGAGATTCACATCGCTCTTGCCACTCAGGAACCAAAGAGTCCTGCAGCGTCATCTCGGACGCCGAGCTTTCGCCGACGGACTTTGGCAGCGAGCGGTCGCGTCAAGTGCTCACGCTTTTGTGACGTCAAAGCGAAAGTAGGACGCGCGCGCCGCCGCCTTCGACTGCCACACGCGAGCTTCCTCCCCGGGGACTTTTGCAGCGGCTGCGGATTTTGCGGCCCTAACCCAAATCGGAGGCGCTCGCAAGATTCATGTCCCCTTTCCGTTGACACATTTTGGATTTAGAGATCAGATGACAAATCAAGATTTGCTACTTGTGCCAACACGGGCGGCATTCGGATGAACATTGCGTTGGTCGGATGTGATTTGGGCAGAACCCCCACCCCCACCCCACCTGTTTTTAGGGGTAAATATGGACTGAAAATGAGGTGACGGCGCCTCGGGGCTCAGGTCACGGCCTCGGGCTCGCCACCGTCACAAATCAGGTGAACCGTCTTCAGTCAACAGCGAGGGGCAAAAGGCAGGCCCTCTCAAAAGGGGCTCATTTTGCGGCTTTCTTGTTGTTTTAATTGGGCCAAAATATGCCAAAGACCTCCCTCCCTGCCTCCCTGCCTCCCTGCCTCCCGCTTTTCAGGCAGGCCCGTTGACGCCCGATCATTCTCGCAGCGGAGCCGAAATCCACCAATTCCTTTCCCCGACGTGGAAATGAAACCCCAATTCAATGACGCGCAAATGCCACTGGAGCTCCATCTCATTGAATACGCCACCAAACCGACAAACCGCTTTGAGCAAATGGCCGTCAACTTTGAATTTCACGGCCGCAAGCGGAACGCCGGGACGGATGGCAAAGAGCGGAGGGATGCTCGCTTGTCTCGTATTTTCAAGGCGTTCAACAGATCGGACGCTCCTGGCGTTTATTACGAGCTCTCGAAAACGCCGCAGTGTTCGTGCAGCTGCGACCAGATTATTGTGGAGCGTTTATCCGCCACGCCTTAAAAATATTTACGGCGTCGCCTCCATCGGGCCCTTTTTTTTTTTCTTTCATTCACGAGAGCCGCGGTGGACGTCACGAGCCGACGCGCCGGCGGCAGATGTGAGCCGCTCTGGTTCCAACTCACCTGGTGATACTCGGAAAGGATGTTGTGCATGTCGGCCACGTCCTCGCCGGAGATTTGCTTGACGATGAGCGTGCGGTCGTACGAGTTGAGGAGCAGCCCCTCCCCCTGGTCGTTGACGCTCCTCGTCGGGGGGCTGCGGGTCAAAGACACCTGGGAAGTCGGGGGAAAAAGACAGCCGGTGGGCTTTCGGCACGCCCGCAAATCCACGGGTACGTTTCCGCGGCCGCTCCGACGGTCGAGCCTCCCGCGTCCAAACGTTTTTGGGAGATGACGTTGGCGGCTCGGCGGAGCGGACGACAACCGTGACGGGTCACCTACCTGATAGTCCAGATCTTCGATACCAAAGCGCTCCCTTAGATTTCGAAAGACTTGAGGGCAGTACTCCTTGAATTTAAAATGGCCGGGAAGATTTTCTCTGCGCCAAGAGAGGGAAGCAGGCCCATGTCATTGAACCGTCAGCGGAGCGGCCTGCGTCGAGCGCGTCGCTCTTACTTGTTGAAAAGGTGGTTGGTCACTTTGATCTTGGTGTTGGCCTTGAAGTCGTCGGGCAGCAACATGACGGGCACGGGAACCTGGTTCAGATCGTTAATCTGGAGGAAAGGCCCACAGGCTCTGTTAGGAAATCAGTGCCATTACCGTGCTCTAGAAATACAAACGCATATAAATAGAAATACAGTTGCCCTCTTCGGTCGGAGAAACAATCCACATCGTATTGCTCATCTACAGCCTTGGACTGTCAATTTGAAAACGGCTCCGTTTTTTGAAAAGGGGATGGACATTTTGAAAATGCATCGGAGAGTTTGCCACGCCCGGCGCCTCGCCGGTGCCCTAATAACCTAATAACCGCGAGGACAAATTCTCTACCAGTTCAAGTGTGCCAGCTGGCGGCGTACTGCGGCTTCATTCCTTCGCGTCGTGAGTTCAAATGCCACTTTGTAGCTTTTCATTTCATTGTATTGATATATATATATATTCATCTATTTTAGGGATTACACGTTCTGGTGGCCAACAAACAAAACGAGGCAAAATGTACCCCCCAAAAAATTAAAACACACACACACAAACGTGCGCGCACACTTGTTGTTTTCGTCAAATTCAGTGTGGATGAGGAAACACAAAGTGACGGGACTGACATTGGCCTCGGGACCCCAGCTGGAATGGGGGGGGGCTGTTAATAGGGCAGCCTTGGCATTGCGCTAAAGTGAAGGAAAGTAACGCAGGCTCAGTCCGCACGAGAAAAGAGCCGCGTGACGTCAGGCCCACAATTCCTCTTTCCGTGCACTTGACCAATGGCGGCGTTCACGGCAAGAGAACGCCAGCGGGCGAGTTGCCATTCGCGACACAACAACCACTGCCTTTTTTTAAACCCGATTCATGAACGGAAAACATAACCAAGCCACAAATCCATTGTTCTTGAAATGTTGATATAACCGCGAGTCGCAGCATTATCCCAAACGCTGAGATAGCAGCTACTCCGTCTGTGCGCGTGTGAAGGGTTTGCGTGGTGCGGCGTCCTCTGGTGTCAAATATGCTTCGGCCCCAATAAAAGTCACGTCTGGTTTCAATCTCGAAGGCCGCGTCGTACGAAGGCGCGTTTTCCGCGCGCGTGCGTTGGGGGCGCCGGCTAACGTCCAAGCTAAGAGTGCCTAGCAGCGCGGCGTTAGCTCGCTAGCTTCCGACCCACCGAGTGATTGACGCCCCACATGAAGACGCTGAGGACGGGGTCGCTGGCCCGAAACACTTTGACCTTCTGCTGGACGAAGTGCTTCTTTTTCGTCTTGGTCTTGGGCGCCAGCACCACCATGGGGCTGCTGCCGCCGCTCGACGAAGCGGCCGCCGAGTTCCCCAGCGAAGCCATCGGCGAGGGGCGAAGGGCAAAGGGCGAGGAAAGCTCGGGTCGTCGACGTCCGCGGACGCTCTCGAAGCGGCTTCAAAACAACTCGCGCTCCATCGGCCGCCGATCGAGTCGAAGCCTTTTCCGTCGTCTGTCGACTTTTCCTTTCGGCGGCGGAAATTGCGGAATGCGTCGCTGGCCGTCGAGAGGGCAGGGCGCCCCCTGCCGCTCGGGAGTGTGCGAAGGACGACCTCGCGCGCCGATTCCCGAGCGCGCGTGGAAGCTCGCCGTTGGAACTTCACCAGATTGGCCTGAAAAATCTCAACTCAACCCAGCTTCATTTCAAGAGGATTTGGAAGAAACCGCCGCTGTTCAAGAAGGAGAAGAAGAATTCAGATGACAGCAAATGGGAAAACTGTTGTCGATTCGTTCCAAAGATGCTTTTGTTCATCCGTCGTACAGTATATCGATGCATGGTGCGAATGCACTCCCGTTGAAAAGATTTGCTTTGGGACGTTTCGAGAAGCCGTAAAGGTGCCCCTGCATTTTGGAATTTCAGCCGAAAGGTCCATGGAGGCGCGAGTCGCGTGCTCGCAGAGGGCCATGACGATGGCCACGTGGAGGTCAGGCACTGTTGTTTGTCCGCTTTGTGTAGGAAGAAGGACTTGTGCTGACCGCTTCCTTCCTGTCCAAGCGGAGAGGACAGAAGGCGCTGACTGCGCCAAGTCTCTCGTCGCCAGCGGGAGCGACGAGACCAAGGGTCGGGTTGCAAATCGCTGACAATTTCCAGAAGGGCGCCGAGTGCCCCACTTTTTGGGGGTGGTCATGTGATGCGAAATGTTGCGCAATCAATATCGGGGAGCACCCCGCTCCGGTCGAGAGCGCCGCGTGTGAAAAAGTGCTGATCGGGATGATTTTGAAGGTGAAGCCCCCACTTTGCAACTCCCACAGGATGTCCTGTTGACTCTGTGGGGGAGAAAGCGGCAGAGGCCGGCGCGCAGCTCACACATCCGTCGACATCGGCATCGGCTCCGACACTTCAGCATCCGAGCGGGTACGTGCGGGCGCGCCCAGCAGTCATCCGCCTTTCCACCTTCCCGGCTGGAGTTTCCATATCAGGTGCCCACTTTGATTTATTATTGACACGTTTTGATGAAAAATTTGAAAGCAAACGGTTAGGGATTAAGAGTAAAGGTTCCATCCAAAATCGCGGACGGTGCACGCGAGCTCCAGCAGGCGCCGCCGTTCGCTTGACGAGCGCACGCAAAACGCCAAGCCTGCGTCTGTGGTTTCCAGCGGCGTCGGAGATGAGCGCCGCCGAGCGCAACGGCTCGCAGGCGGCGGCCAACGGCTCGCCGTGGTTCGTGTACGAGTGCACGCTGGAGCTGGACGCCGAGTACCGGCGCATCTGCCTGTTCCTGCTCTACCTGTTTGCGTTCGTGGCGGGCCTGCTGGGGAACGCGCTGGTGCTGTGGGTGAACTGGCGGCGGCGGCGCTCGGCCGGCGGCGTCCTCTTCTGCGTGCTCAACGTCAGCCTGTCGGACAGCATGGTGGTGGCCGTGCTGCCCTTCTTCATGATGGAGGTGACGGTGGAGCGCGTGTGGCTGTGGGGCCGCTTCCTGTGCAAGCTGACCACGCTGGTCTACGGCGTCAACTTCTACAGCAGCTCCTTCTTCCTGGCCGCCATGACGCTGGAGCGCTACCTGGCGCTGAGCCGGCCGTCGGGGCCCGCCCTGTTCCCGGCGGCGGGGCGGCGGCGCTGGGCCCTGTGCGGGGGCCTCTGGCTCCTCTCCCTGCTGCTGGCGCTGCTGGAGAACGTGCACGTGGACCTGCTGGAGTGGAACGAGCCGGGCTGCTACATGGTGCCCGAGGGCAGCCACGCCGAGTGGTTCGCCTCGGTGGCCTTCCTGTGTCTGATCTTCCAGTTCCTGGGGCCCGCCTGCGTCATCGTGGCCTGCAACGCGCTGATCGCCCGGGCCGCGCGCCGGGCCCCCGACGCGCGGGGCCGGCGGCAGGTGCGGCTGGTGCACGTCTACTCGCTGGTCTTCCTGGCCTGCTGGCTGCCCTACCACCTGGTCATGATGCTGATGATCATCAGCGACCTGTCGCCCCACCTCTTCAGCTGCAACGTGGTGGAGTTTGTCTACTTCTCCTTCAGCGTGGTGCAGAGCCTGTCGCTCTTCCACTGCGTGGCCAATCCCATCCTCTACAACTTCCTGAGCGAGAGCTTCCGCGACCACTTTGTCAACGCCGTGGTCAGCCGGCTGCCCCGGGGAGGACGGGGAGGAGGAGGAGAGACGGCCGGCGCCGGCGGCGGCGGCGAGGGCCCGCGCCGCAAGCCGAGTGACGTCAGCACCAGCCATTCTGAAGTCGGGTCCTGATGGCTTCTTCGCTTGGCAACTCGGAAACATACAAAGGCCCCTCGCATGACAAATCGTGGCTACGATATCGATATGAAGGGCGAACAGGATGCTCAGTTGTGACCGCAAAACACATTTCTCAGGAACCCCCAGCCCCCCCCTCAAAAAAAAAAAAAGAGCAGTCACATTTCCAGATGAACCTAAAATGCACAAAAGTGGACCGCGACGTATATTTTCACATTTTTATTTTGCAGGGCAAAATTGGGGGCTAGGTTAAAAATAAATTAAGATTTAATTTGGGGGTGAGGGCATGGATGCAGATAAGCTGTGGGTTTAGATGAAAAAAAACCAAGACACATGACACTATGAAACTTGACATGCTAAATGTTTTTAAACTTGATACGGGGAAGCAAAGGTGTTTTTCCTCCTCACTTGATGCTTCGATCCAAGCTGGCCGCGAGCCCTCCTGCAACCGAATTTCTCCTTCTGCAAGTCATAAACGAGCGCCGGCTCATTCCTCCTTCTTGAATGTCAAAAAGAGTCAATCAAAGTGGACAGATTGGAGCGAAACCTGAGCTGCTCTCTCCACTATTTCGGCAAATCTAAGACCCGTTTTTGTTTTGACCATTTTTTCTCCCCCTTGTTGTGAATTTGCCCGACTTGACAGTTTGAGCGATAAGCAAGAGGAAGCGCTGGCCTTCGTACAATGGCAGGAAGAGGACAACGGCAATTTGATGAGGTTCAGGGGGTCGCACAAATGTGCCAAGTCATCACCAGCCTGTTGGCGATGGCCGTTTTTTTTTAAGGGGGGGGCTCACACATTACGAG
Organism: Hippocampus zosterae; assembly: GCF_025434085.1. Taxonomy (NCBI): domain Eukaryota; kingdom Metazoa; phylum Chordata; class Actinopteri; order Syngnathiformes; family Syngnathidae; genus Hippocampus; species Hippocampus zosterae. The sequence goes on along the minus strand of NC_067452.1, from coordinate 41,651,513 downwards.
GCGTCGGCCTTCATACGATGATGCATGACGACGCAACTTCCTCAGTGCATTTATTCTTTTCTCGTCAATAAAAAGACATTTACAAAGACAGAAATGCTTCATCTAGGAGTGGACAAAGTCCGAAATAACGCTCACAGTATCTTAAATATGAGGTAAGACAACGACAACCTTTTCCTTCTTCGGGGAGCCCATTTGTGAGGTCTCGTGAGATTCCTTGTGCGTTCGACATACTTGGCCAAGAAAGACGATTCCGATTCAGAATTTGCGCCCAACCATCACGCAGCAAAGTGGGGGAAACGGGTGCCCTAAAGAACTGCAGAGGCGAGTTATTTAGGGAGAAGGGGCGCTCCTTTTCCTGAACTGCACATCCACGTTCTTCATGGGGGTGGGGGGTCCCCCAGTTTCCTCAGCACATTCTGCCCATTTTGTGTCCAGAAGCTTTTTAGATTTTGTAGGTGGCCCAATCCCAGGAGAAGAGGACCAGTCAAAATGCTTCTTTGGATCTGCCAGCGGGCGTTCCCCAATCCAAATCGCCACGAAAATTCCTTTGGGGCGGTGGCGAGCAATTCCCCTTTTGGACTGCCGCCAAAGCCTTCGAAGGCGCGACGCGTCGCTCCGAGATCAAGAAGCGGGCCGGCCGGGGCCCGACCCGCTCAGGTGTCGGGGAGAGGCGGCGCTTCTTTGGAGTGGTCGTTGTACATGAAGGTGTGCTCCATGTCAAAGTCGGGCGGCAGACGGTCGCCGTGGAGCTCCACGTGCAGCGCCATGGTCTTGAGCGTGGAGCAGTAGAGGCCGCAGACGGTGCAGCGGTACATGAGGGCGCCGGCGTGCGTCTTCAGGTGGCAGATGATGGTGGAGCGGCCCCGGAAGAAGCGCAGGCACACCTTGCACTGGTACGGCTTCTCGCCCGTGTGGATGCGCCGGTGGTACGTGAACTCCCCCGAGTGCGCGAAGCGCTTGCCGCAGTAGCCGCAGCGGTACCACTTGCCGCGCGGAGGGCCGGCCCCGTCCCGGCCCGCGCTCCCGTCGGCCGGAGCGCGCTCGGGCCCCGGGAAACCCCTCGCCGGACGGCCGGGGCCCGAACCGGCGCCGTCGCTCGTTCCGGGACCCGCCGGCCCCCGCCGCCAGGAAGTCCAGGGCGAAGGATCCAGAGGCCGCCGGGCCTTCCGCTTGCCCGAGCGGCCGGGAGCCCCTCCCGCTTCCCCGCCCCCTCCCGAGGACTCGGCGAGGAGGGCGAAGGAGGAGGGCGGCGCCGAGCGGTCCGGCTCCTCGCTTCCCGAAAGGTTCTCCCCCCCGACCGTGACCGCTCGGATGTCCCCGCGCTCCTCGTCGGTGTCCCGGTCGCCCGCGGTGGCGTGCGCGTCCAGCGGGGGGCGCTCGGCGTAGCAGCGGCCGCAGCGCGGGCAGGTGAAAACGGGCAGCAGCAGGTGGGCGAGGGCGTGCCACAGCAGGGAGCACAGAGAGCGCTGCGGCAGCCGACAGACGCCGCAGCGAAGGCTTCGGGTGCACACGTGACTCAGGACGTGCTCTCGAACCGCCTGCGGGCAGAAAAACAAATTCATCAATCACGTGACAGCGCTTGCCGCGTTGGTCTTGGGACAAAGACGCTTTCAAAGGACGAGGGGACGCGGGACCCGAATGATGTGGACAAGGACGGAGGGCCGATGGGGCGAGGGTCCCCGGGTCGCCTAATGCCCAATGACAGCACCCCCCCGCAACCCCCCACACCCCCTCGTGAGGATAAAGCGGATGGGAAAATGGATGGATGAAACCTTGAAGTCCTTGCCGAGGTCTTGCGCGCACACGGCACAGCGCGGCTCGCGGCCTCGGCGGGGCGGAGCCAAGTAGCGAGCCGAGCCGCTGCGCCGCTGGTGGCGCAGCAGCTTCTTTTGGCTGCAGAAGTCCAGCTGGCACATGTCGCAGGAGAAAAGCCGCGCGCCCGCGCGGGTGAGCGAGCGGGAGACCTTGGCGGCGCAAAGATGACAGCGGCCCGGCTCGCTCACGCGGCTCTCGGCGGCCGGGGCTGCAGACGGAGGAGCCGCGCAGGCCTCGCGCGCCGGCGCGCCTCCCGGGACCTGCGCGGGAAAACAAAAGCATCACAACGGGCGCCGCCATTGACGAAATTTGCGTTTCAGCGAGCGAAATGTCTTCTTTAGGATTCAAATACCTTATTTTCCGGAAAGTACGTCCCTTCTGAGTGTAAGTCGTGCCAGCCGGAAAATGCCTGATAAAAAAAAACAAAAACATTTCCACGTCGCATTTTGGGGGCAAATCCAACACAGAGAACAGACGGGCGGTCTTGAAAGGCAAATAAAAATCAAGAACAACAGGCTGAATACGCGTACGGTACGCTAATGCGTCGAATCCAATTGTCGAATCAACGTGAAAAGGACACGAGGTGTTCATCCCATCCGAAAGTCGCTCCAGAGTATAAGTGGCACCCCGGCCAAACGGCGCTTTACCAAACTGCCCGATCCACTTCCTCCCCAAACAAAACAAAGAGTTTGGCCGCAGTAACGACGCGGAGCAGAGATTTTTGTCTTTCAGCGGACAAGACGGCGAGATGGAAAGACAAGCTCCCGATAAATGAGCGATGCAAATATTACCTGGCCGCCCGATTGGCTTCCGTGGCCGTTTTCCGCGCAGACGAGGTCGTCTTCCTCCTCGTCCTCGTCTTCGTCCTGGTCCTCGTCCTCTCCCTCCACCTTGAAGTTCTCGTCATCGCTCAGTTCGATGATCTCGCCGGCCAGTTGCCCCCACCGCTCCTCGTTTCCCCGCGAAGCCGTCAAGTCTTCGGCGCCGCTCGCCGAGGGGCTCCCCGCGCCGAGCCGCGCCAGCCATTCGGGGAAGGGGGGGCGTCCGGATGGCTCAGAGTCGCCCGTCTTCTGGGAAAGCGTCGCGGCGCCCGGAACCGCCTCCTCCCCCGTCAGTTCTTTCTCTGTTCCGAGCTCGGGGCCCGTGGGCGGCGCCTCGCCGCTCCAAAGGCGGCGTGCCGCGCTCTCTGCCAGAATTTGCCCGTAGCCTACAAGAGACCGGATGTCTTCGATCTTCAAGTCCGTTGACGCGGTCCCGGCAGGAGAGAGGCCGTCCGCCACCCCGCCCCCCGCCGACGCGGACGAGGCGGCCGGACGCTCTCCCGGGTCGCCGCGCGCCGGCGATCCCGGCAGGTCCGGGAAGGTGTCGTGACAGGCCCTGGCCAGCTCGCTCACACCCAGCCTCTCGGCCAGCTCGCAAAGGACGCCGACGTCGATGAGATCGGCCAGGATCTCCCCCGTGTACACGAAGCTCAGCACCTTCTCAAAGTTGGCCGGCGAAACAAACTCCAGCGAGACGGCGTCGGCGGGCACGGACGCGGCCTGGCCGAACAGGTTGCGGAAGTAGGTGCCGGCGCAGGCCAGCACGGCGCGGTGCGCCGCAAAGGTGCGCCGGCCCACTCGCAGGAACACGTCGCAGTAGCGGCCCGAACGCCGGCAGCGGTCCAGCTCGGCCAGGAGGCTTCCGGCGTGGCCGGGACCCCGCAGCCGGATTCTCATCTCTGCCGCCGGGCCTACGGGCCACCTGAAGGAAAGGCCGCGCGTTGGCCGGGAAAGCGCAAGTTACTTCCACAAACTCGGGCTTTTCCGCAGGACGCCCGGCCGGGATCGACGGCGGGGGGGGGAGCGTGCCGCAAGATTCGGACCCGACGTGTCAAAAACCTCCTTTGCGTGCATTGTTGGCGGCCTCCCGCGCGCGCTTCTCGGACGGGGCTCCGTGACCTGAAACTTGGGGGGGGGGGGGTCTGTTGCAACAAGGAAAACGGCCCAGGTCCAAAATGTGACACATTGCGATTTCCAAACCGTTTGCAAACGCCTTCTTTTAATTCACCGCGACCACAATCGGTCTGCGTTCATGCAGGACGACGGAAAACGGAGAATATTCACCACTTAAGGGCCTGAAATGTCCAAGGATTTGGACGTTTGACTTGAACCACACCAGTATCACACCAGTTGTTGCTTCATTTGATCGGCGATGAGTTGCCAATGAAGCCAACAACTTGTTCCACCTCAACAGTCAAACGCTTTTTGGTCACAAACTGGTGACTTTGGTGGAACCAAGCCATGTTCTCGTGACGATGCCCCAAAGAGACTTTTTATGTTTCCCGCTGAAAGAAGAGATTCTACTCTTGCTTTTGATGTGCCCGCGTTGGTGCAGAACATAAAATGCCGGGGATCTTGAAGCGTCGTCAAAATGCTTGAAAACTGTTGGCGGGTAACAATAATTCAAAAGAAGTACAGTACAAAGGGGCTTTTTCTTTTTTGGGGGGCGGGGGGGCGTTTGCGTTCATCTCAACGGGGGAAACAACGACAGTGTAAAGGTCCAGCCAGCCGCTCGTCGTCGTCGCGCCGCTTCACAACGTGTCGGATGCCACAAACAAGACGGCGGGCGGTTCACGAGCGCAAGTGGAAAACGCCGAGCGACGACACATGGCGCGTCACTTGCGTCGGCTAAGCAAGCGAACGGCAGCTTGCGCGATTGAAAAAAAAACGTACCCAGTTGAACCGTCATCGGGTTACGGCTCGCTCGTTCCGCGATCGCCTTGACGAGAGCCATCCTTCAAGGGGCCGTGACGTCATCAACGCCTGACCACCAAGCGATCTCGACACGTGTCGCGCGGCGATGACGCTACGCTAGTAAGCATTCGCTCTCAGGGCGCCCTCTGCGGACGCAATTGAATAATGCAACCAAACATTCCGGAGGGCCTCGCTCGGCACGTTTCAATCGCTCGGCCGGTTCTCTTTGTAGGAGACTGGACCGTCTTGTTAAATGTTGTTTATTCCTTTGTTGTGGATTCACCCCCCTGCCCCCGTAGAATTTATTTTGTGATTTCGTCAATTGATTTTCATCTCCGGCGGATTATTTTCGATGTTCTTTGTCTCATTGACGTTTTTCCGAGGCGTTTTCGACACGCCAAGTGGCTGGCCCTACCAGACGCTTTGACTCTGATTCTCGTGTTTTTCAAAAAGAAGATTAGCTGTGATTCCGTTTGTATTTTTCTCTCCTGAAGAAATGCTTGCATTCATCCATCCGCAGGGGCGAATTTTGTATTTTTTTCTCAGAGGGCCATGATGAGGCTTAATGAGTCAATGCGTTTATTCAATCTGGACGCCGCACAAAATGAGTCAAAACATCGGTTATGAATTCAACATGAAAACAAACACCCCCCCCCCCACCACCACCCAAAAAAAAAAGGTTGCTTTAATACAGACTACTGGGATTCACACGACCCGCAACGCGTCAGAAAGAACAACTCTTCATTCGTCACAGTAAACTGGCGGAGTAGACCGAGACAACAGGAACAGGAACAGGAGAGCAAGCGCGGAAAGGCTTCTCCTCATTTTGGGACGTCTCAAATCACAATTCATGACAAAGCCACGGAACACGGATGTTGCCATGGAGCTAGAAAAAGACAACGAGGAAGACAAAAGCCTTTCAAAAGAACTCATTGGAAAAAAAGGGATTTCCATTGTGTCTTTGAATGGGAGCGTTTGCAGTTTGGCCAAACGCTTCTCTTGGGGGCAACAACGTCGACACCTTCCCTTTTTACCAGGTTTTTCCCAGCGCTGGCCGGCTGGCACGCGACAGGCGGACGGCCCGGAGCTCAAAGGAAGAAAGGCGGGTGCCAAGGTCGCGAAGGGATCCTCGCGCGCTGCCCTGTTATCGCTGGAGAAGAAGTCCGAGGCGAGGAGGACGGCGGCTGCAAAGAGTCGACCAAAGTCCACCGCCACCGTGCCGGATGAATATTGCTCGCTTGAAGCGCTTCCGTAGGTCGTTGCGTCTTCACGGCCGCACTTGGCTCGACTTCCGAGCGGAGGTGGGAGGAAGTCGCCTGCGGCTGCTTTGGAACGCCGCCCTCCGCTTGAGCGCTACTCGTGAGAGGGAGCGCATATGGCTGGCATCTCTTTTCAAGATCCTCGTATTTGTTTTCAAATCTGGAAACGACCCCTCCGAGCTCCTCGGCCCCCACACGCCCCTCAAGTCTGCGGAACTTCTGACTCCAATTATGATCTTAGTCGGAGCCTTTGGTGCTCCGTAGCGCCTTTGTTAGGGATTTGTTGCTTTATTGTTGTACATATGACGGCTGCTTGAAAGGGCTCCACGAGCGCGCTGGAGTGGCGCACGTGCCAGGCAGCATTTGGAATAAGTCCCAAGTGAACGAGGTGAAAAGAAAGAAAGTAAGAAAGAAAGAAAGAAAGCAGGGCCCAGCTCGGCTTTCAACGAGCTCAACGCTAAAGCTCCGTCCGTCCGCCCGTCGCTCGTCACTCGGCCGCGCTAACGCCTTCGCGTCGGATGCCAACGCTCCGAAGCCGCTCGGGCCTCTTCCGCGACCGGCGTCTCGACGAAACCGTGACGCCGAGTTCGTCTTTCACCGGCCGTCGCCGAGCCAAACCGTGAGGGAAACGTCGCCCAATTTGTCTTGAAGTTGGACGCCGTCGCGTTTGCCGGCTTTATTGCTTTGTTCACTTCTCCACGAAGCAAAACATTCAGGGCAGCCAAACGGTGACATCGCCTCCCGTCCGCTCGCTCGGCCGTCTGCGTGATGGCGATGATGGAAGTGAGACGTCACACGGTCGCCCCCCCCCAAAGAGCGGTCGGCGTTGACACACGGAGGGCCTCATCGGAACACGGCGGCGGCAACATTTTCAAATGTGAGCGCGGCCGACTCGCGCGGCCCGAGCCTCGGTCCAAAAGTCGAGTCCGGTGTCATTTTTCCTGGCCAAACGGGCGACTGGGCTCAAATGACGCGAGCGGCGTCCCCCACCCGCGCCGGAAGCTCCGTCGCCCTTTTGTCTCTCGCGGCCGACCGCAGCGCGTTTGACGAGAGTTGCCAAAGCGGGCCGGCGCCCGCGGCCGGGCTACGAGGCGTGCCGCCCGGAGCCGCCGCCGCCCAGGCTGGCGCTGCTGGAGCGTCGGGAGAGGACCGGCGTGGCGGCGGGCGTCTCGTCGGAGCAGCCGTGTTGCAGCAAAACATCCACGCAGCCTCCGCTCCCGACTTTTCTGGCCATCATCATGGCCGTCTGCCCCTGGCGGTCCCTCGCTTTGGCGTCCATTCCGTACTGGGGGCGGACAAACGACACGGCGATTTGATGCGGTCGCACCCCGAGAAAAGCGAGGAGGGGAGGAAGAAAGGAGAGAGCAGGAGACGACGAAACGTACCCAGATGAGCAGTTGCGTCATGACCACGTCGCCCAGCTGACAGGCGGCGTGCAGGGCGGTGGCGGCGGGGGCGGGCCCAGCGTTGACGGCCTCCCTGCTGCTGTGGGCCAGCAGCAGGAGGAGGCGCGCCAGGTCCCGCTCGGTCACCGCCGAAAGCAGTCGCGCCGGCATGTCGTCGTCGTCCGCTTGCGGCCGCAGCGGCGGCACGAACGCCCGTTGTTCGTACTTGGCGCGGATCCACGACTCCCTCTCCTCACTTCTCAGAGAAAAGAGAGAAAGCGGTCACGCGCCGACCCCGCCCGGCCATCTTTGCGCGCGTCCCTCGAGCCGGCGCACCCACCGCGAGGCGTTGGGCGCCGGCTTGGCCCTGCCCAGCGTGCGGCCCTCCCAGACGCCGTTGGCCGTGCGGTTGCCGATGGCCGACAGCACTTGCGTCAGCTCCCCGGGCCAGTCGTCCAGGTCCAGCGAGCGCACCCGAGACAGGTGAGTGCCCAGGTTGCGGTGGATTCCCGAGCACTCGATGCAGATCAGCGCGCCCAGGTTGAGACTGGCCCAGGTGGGGTCTTTGGGGGAGACAAGAGCAAGGCTGAAGGACTGATTGGCACCGCGGATCTGTTCACGCGATAAGGGCGGGGGGGGGGGGGGTTCATGGCTGTTTTATCTTGAATTCAGAGCTGGGGTCACTTTCTCACGGTGGGATTGGGCAAAGGCGATGGCGTTCTCCCGCGCCATCTTCCCGCAGGCGGTCGGATGGAAGCGGACGGACGGACGGACGGACGCAGAAGCGCGCGGGCACTCACTTGGCGCTTGGCAGTCCACGCACAGGTCGTTGCCTTTGGTGTTCCGGATGGCCTGCAGCGCCACCGCCTCGCTCTGGCTGCTGCGTCGCGCCTGAACGCACACACACACGCATGCAGAGCCGAATGGGATGGCAAGCAAAGAGCGGCGCCATACGTTTTGTGGGCACGCGAGGAGCACGACGCACCTTGTTTCTGCCGCTCTCGCACGACTGCAGGCTGGCCAAGATCTGGCTCTCGATGGCCGCCACCCACGAGTCCCTCTCCTCCAGACTGGGAGCCTCAAAGTGCCACGTCTGACCCGTAAAGGACACCACGACAAAGTCGGCGTTTTCCTCATCTGAAAGACGGCGAGACGCGCCGGTCAGCGAGCCGCCGCCTCCGCCGAGCCCTTTTGAGCGCGCGCACGTCCGACGACGGCAAGAAAGCCGGCGGCGCCGCCGGGCGGCTCGAACGGAGGAAAGCCGGCCGCAAACGTTACCTGTCCTGTTAATGTTTCTCAAGCTACCGAAGCTCTTTAGCTTCCACATTTTGCGCTTGGCTGCAGAGCGAGGGACAAAGGCGGAAGCACAAGACAAAGCAGAGAAAGAAAGAGAGCGCAGACGTTAGAAAGAGGCAGAGAAAGTCGCAATTCATTTGCAAGCAGCTTGAGCCGGCGCCTATCCCGCCCCGAGTGACTTTGGGACGGGAGGTAGGCTCGAGGCTCGGCCGCCCCCCGGACCGCATCGGCGGCTGGGAGCCGGTCCGAGAGACCCGCGGCCCGGCGCCGGCCCGGTACCGCTTTGGAGGGACTCGGTCTTGACATGGGCTCGGGGTTCAGCTACGCCGCGCCTCTCCGGTTGGACAGAAAGGCCGGCGAGGCAGATAACTAGCGAGCCGCTAGCTGCCGTGCTAGGACGGCCCCAATTGCGCAAAGGTTTTGGGGAGCCAAGTGGCGGAGGGGGCGTGCCCAGCGCTCGGCTACTCTCCCGCCCCAACGGACGCATATTCAATTGACGCCTCGCTTTGCCATTACCTTCCGCCTGGCCGACGGCCGCGTCTCCTTTTTGATTCATGCTTTTCTTCCTCCTGTTCTTCTTGCGCTCGCTCACGGGAGACGATTGCCCGGCGTCCTTTCCGGGAAACGCTCCGGACGCCCCCTCGAGGGCATCTGACAACAGTGTCAAGTCAAGTCTTTCATGGCAAAAACCAGCGAGAACGCGCAGTGCCGCTTTGGAATTTGACGGCCTCCGTTTTTGCCTGCTTTTCGGGCTCCTACAACTACCGTCACGCAGAAGGTGACGACAACAACTCGACTGGTACGCCATCCGAGCTTTGGTCGCGTGGAGAAACATCGGCCCAAACAACGGGAAGACGGAAAGGTCGTCGCTACCTGCGCCCTCGGCCGCCGCCGATTCCTTACTGAGCCCGTTGATGCCGGAGGAGGAGGCGGGGGCCACGGGCGAGGGGCCGGCCGGCGCCACGGCTCTCGGAGGACGCTTGCCGGGAACCTTCACCGTCACGCGCAGCAGGTCGATTTCCTTTCCGTGCGCGTTCTGCGCGTAGTCCTGAAATCCGCAAGGCAGCATTCGGTCACTTTCTTTGGTTGGGTCAAAAATGCACAAATAGATGCGTACAGCTTAGTGTTCTCCACTAAGGACTCATACTTGATACTGTGAAACTAGGATGGCACATGTCCTTTAGGAACACGCACGAGCAATAAGAGGCCAAAAGATATGCTCCCAAAAGCGTTGAGAACACAAAAGCCGCAAGCGTACGGCGCAGGTATGCGAACAACACGACGCGTCACACAAAAGCGGGACTATTTGCAAAGAAATGCCGCGAGTAACGGACGCGCTGGCCTCGCCTCGATCGCCACGCAAGACGACGGCGTTGCTCAGCTGAGGTTGTGCAATGAACCTTCCGAGCCTTGCCCTTTTTGTCTAATGTCATCTTTTTAGTTGTTAAGTTTGTTTGGGGGCTTTTTTGCCACGTCGCAGGCCGCTTATGGCGAATGAAACTGAAACTGATGAAACAGCAATCCATCTTGCGTTTGTGTGCCCCCCCCCACCTCTCACCAAATCATCATCATTATTTTGTTAAAGGGTGTTTTGGACAATTGGATTGGCCCCTGACTCGAGGACCGCAAGTCTCCAGTTTGGCGAGGGCCAAGGTGAAGCCAAACGCCGGCCGTGTGCGCGGCGTCTCCTTACGCTGGAGCTGGAGTGGTAGCACAGCGTGCCGTTGGTGGACAGGGTGACGTATTTCTTCTTCCACTCCTTGTTCAGAGAGCTGCCGCTCCTCTTCCACAGGATGCTCTGCGGAAACACGAGCGGGCGACTTTGGGCGAGCGGCCGAAAGAATGAGCGCCATGCACGGACGGGGGCCGGCGCCAACCTGCTTGATGGCAACGGCTCGAGCGGCGCCGGCGTCTCCTTTGGCCTCGGCGGCTCTCCTGTCCGAGTCCCGGTTCTGAAAGACAAAGGCAACGGCGGGAGTATGCGCGACGCCCTTCCAACCCGCCTTCCAATCCGAAGCGCGACGCGCGGACACCGCTGGCGTGAAATGAGGACAGAGGCGTGAGATGGCGGCGAGCGGGCGCTCCGACGGCTGGCGGCGGACTGACCTTGAAGAGCGAGGGTCTTCGGGGGATGCCCTTGAGGGAACGGGAGCCGCCGCCGCCCCCCTCCCCGCGCGCCACCCTCAGCTCCCTGTGACCGAGCACGGGGGTGGAGGGGAGGGAGCAGGCGTAGCCGCCGCTCACGCCGTTACTGACCTGGGAGGAAAGGTCACAGGGCGCGGCGGCAGATGATGAGGATGGAGACGCTGAAGGTGGAATGCCACGCGCCATTCCCGCATCGGAGAGGCAAAGTCCGAGACGCCCAAACCGTCGCACCACTTGGCAACTGACAACCGGCACCCGCGTGTGGCCAGCCTGCGGGCCGGTTAACTCAGCGGTGACAGGACGTCGGCATTTCCGAGGAATGTGAGGAATGTGAGGATTTGACAATGGAAAGCGGGAACGGAACCATAGCGGCGGTATCGGCGTATAAAAATGCCCAACGATTTTGTCGCTCTCATGTCATGAGGTGAAGGGCGGCGCCACTTGGAAAAAGGCCACGTTGTTTTCCCTTTGCGCAGGTCCGGAGGATGCAGATGCGCATTTGAGAGTCGCCGCTTGGAAATGAAGCGGATTGACACGGGACAGGAGAAGTCAGCCAATCTCTTATTTGTCAGTGGGCGCCACGGCTTCTTGACTTTCAAAGCTAGCTTGTAGCTTGTAGCAGAAGAAATGTGCAAATGCAAAACTGCAAATATGTGTGTACGTTTGCAATTTGGGAGTGACTTTGTCAGTACCCCACTCTGTGCCCGGAAACATCATTTTGCCGTTGCCGTGCCATTCAGATCTCACTCACTGCCACTCACTTTCCAAAGTGAGTGGCAGAAGCCCGCCAACGGTGGCGCACGTTCGGTCTCGGGCAGAAGCGGTTTTTGGGTAAGAGCAAAAAAATGAGGCTGCGGGACACGGCGCCGTGGGGCTTTCCAACCTGGACGGGGAAGGAGGCCGATCCCGGCGTGGAACCTCCGGAGTGACCGGGAGAGTTGGGGAGAGACTTGCAGGCCAGCAGCGCCGCCTGCTTCTTCTGGGCCACAATTTTCTGGGCAGCTGGGCGAGAAAAGCGGGTGAGGCGTTCGGTCGACTCGAGCGCCGGCGGCCGGACTCACCCTCCGAGAAGACCCGATCCACGTTGAAGCCGTAGGTGGCGCAGGTCTCGTAGAAGAGCGAGTGCCGCACGTCCACGCACAGCTGGCGGGCTCTTTGGTCCTCGATCACGCGCGGGTTGCTGCTGCTGATTTGATCTGAACGCGGAAACACTCGCGTGAGCGCCGGGAGTCCGCCGCGTTTCTCTGTGCCGCGCTACCGCTTTCACAAATCCACATTGGAGAAGAAAGAAATGGCAGGACGGTGCTGGACGTGAAAGTGCTTCTGCTCGACAGTCAAAAGCTTTTCCTGCAAAAAGTGGACTGCAGCTCACACGGAGAGAGGGGCAAAGTGGTGGGGCAACGCCCCCGCCCCAAATGTCATCACTACAAGTGAAATGAGGAGAAGGCAACTGGTCGGGCAAACATGGCGGACCCAACCAATCAATCGGCGGGGGAACGCGCCGCCGTTGCGTTTGCATGATGGAGCGAGCCTGTCGTGATGGTGTTTGTGACCACCAGGTGGCACTGTAGAGCTCGCCCCGCGGCTGCACACCTGTGGCTCGTTCTCCAATTCTTGCTTTCAAAGGACGGCCGCTCATGTTTCCGTTCCGATTGCTTTTGAGCTTCTGGCATGCTTTTTGGTTGATAGCGTGGACTTTGTTTTTTAATCAATACAATTGCTCAAGCACGAGCCGCTCCTCCCTCCCGCCTCACTTGCCGACCGGCGGCAATCGGGAGAACGCGCCGAGCGCGCTCCGCCGCCAGCGCTCTCACCTTGAGTGCCGACAACGATGACGGGGACGTTGGCGCGCAGCGAGCCCAGCTTGCCGTAGAGATGGTAGAGCTCCTGGAAGCTGCCTTCGTTTTCCAGACTGAACACCAGAATGACGCCGTCCGCCCAGCTGCTGAACTGAAGAAGGGCGCAGATGATCAGATCGGTTGGGGGGAAAGTGGGGGGGGGGGCGCACGCCGCCGCCGTGTGGCTGTCCACAAACCTGCGCGTCAGGTGCCCCGCACTCCTCTCGAATCAGTAATAAATAACTCTGCCCGTCCACCAGCACCTCCTTCTTATAGCGGCCACCTGACCAAGACAAGTCGTCAAGGATCACACACACGCACACACACACACGCACACACGCACACACACACACGCACACACGCACACACACACACACTTTAAGATTTGGCTCCAGCACTCATGTAAAATGGAGTCCTCCAAGATCGAAATCTTGTGTGATTAAAGAAAAACGAAGAAGACGAAACATGAGCAGATAAAGTGGGTCAATGTTTTTTTTTCCCAGAAGAAGACGGATTGACGGAAAACGAGGATGTCGTCAAAACGCCCTCGCGACGGAAAAGCCACTTTGATACAAAGAGCAACAGCAGGTCGGACGCGCTCGTTTTTGTTTGTTCCTCGGCGAGCCGACTTCTCGCGCGACATTTCACCGTTTGTCGGCTTTTCCCGCAAACACCGAGACACGTTTGACGTTTTATAACATCGGACCATCTCATAAGATCGCCCGATGTGTGCTCCAAATGAAAAAGGCCTTAAGTTACGCATTTTACAATTTTTGTAATGACGTATTTTGTGTTATAAAAACATTCTTTTTTTTTTTCAAACACTCAAAATGTTTAGAGGCATCTGTGCTATCCATACATATATAGTTTTTATTAGTTTTTTGGGATTTTTTATTCTTTATTTTTTGCAAAAGGGAAAAAAATTGTGTCTGGAGGTCCCAACCGAGCCCTACTAACAATCCCGACGGACGTGTTCATGTCAAATGCATCGGTTTGAAGCCTCCTGCAAAAAGGCAAACTCATTTGCGATCCTCTGGCGCCACCTAAAAGTTGCACAATTGGAATGACCTCAACCCAACAATGTGGCATGCATACGTCTGTCCAAGCGAAAACAAAGCGATTGACGTAAAAATCGTGTGAAATTTATGTATACACATTAGGTTTACGATGCATTCAAAAATATGAATTATAATGGGTCTCTATGGTGCAAAATGTGTAAATTGTGAAGATTAAGGTATCAAAACGATTTTGTATTATTGCTGCAATGCCTGAGAATTATCAGCCGGTGACGTCATGAAATTTAGGCCATTTTAGAACCCTTCCATACGTTTCAGCTCGCTCGTGTTTTTCTGAATTCCTTTGCCTTTGATTCAAAGACATCATTTTACATTTATCGCAAGCTCGTCTGCGCGCATTTAAAAAGTCAGCGGGACGCGTCGCTCGACTCGGTTGTTATCCTGAAGAAGACGGCGCTCCGTTGTAGTCGCTGCGCTGCGCTTCCCCATCAGGCCGCGTGCCTCCGCTGGCCTTCCGACCTTGTTGAAGGTGATTTCAGCCTCGTTTGCTACTTTGACTCAATCATGTCCATAACTCACAAATACGCTTCGTCCCACCCATGAAATTCATCTTGATTTTTCATTTGGAGACACTTCAAAGGCTTTGTTTTCGTTTTACAATGCGAGACGTTGAACAAATTCCAAGTTAAGGGATGACGACGCATCGTACGGCGGTTGAGATTGGCATGACGAAGCGCGACCTCCCGTTCAAACGTTGACTTGCCCTTACCGTCGGCTTTCTCAAGCGCCACATAAGAGCCCGTGACGTATCTGGTCACCAGCGCCGACTTGCCGCTCTTCGCGCTTCCCAGGACGCCCTGAAAGAAACGGAGGCAATATTGGAGACGCGCCGGTCCTCCTTTTTGCTCGGATCGCAGCCGAGCGGCCGCCTCACCAGTCTCAGCTCGGGAACGGGTGCGCTCAGGCTCCATTCCTGACTGTTGGCGATGTTAACTGCGGACATCCGGAGAGACAAAAACAGTCAGCGAGGCTCGGTCGCTTTCACCGCGAGCGGCCCTCGCCGCAGCCCGGAAGTCGCGGCTCCCCGACGGGGCGTCGGAAGCGCGGGCGCGGCCCGGCCGACGGCGTTAATGAATGCCACCTTTCCGCAACGACGACGGCGGGAGGGGGCAGGAGGACAATTCCGACGCGCTGCGGCCACACTGCTCGCGGGCCGCTTGGCTGCCCTCATCCAAAAGCTCCCAAATCGAAGCGTTCCCTCGGCACTTGGACTCGCATTCTCATGGCTGAAAAGTGCGACGGCAATAAAGTTGGACTGGTTGAACAAGAGTGAAATCAGGCTTGTTTATGTGCGGTGAGCCGTGGGCCAGGTTCCATTCGAAAGAATGCATATTGAGGGGTTTTTGGGGCCGGGGGGTGTTGAGACCCAATGGCACCGACACGCTCTTTGGTCTTCAACGGGTTTTTTTCGACTTGGGGAGGAAGCCAGAGAGCGAGAGGAAATGACACGCCAGTCGACCGCAGCTCAACCTCAAGGCCTTTTTGCTAGCAAGCATGTTCACGTCAGAGTCTTTTCTTCTTTTTTAAAAAATGTTTTTTTTCTTTGAATTGATGGCGATGTCGGCGTCTCCGAGTTGCAGAACAGCAAGTACTTTCCATTTCATTCTTTTGTGACAAGCAACGTGTGTCACTCTGGCGGGTGCACACAAACAAGCCGCCCCCCACCCCCTCCGCTCGTCCTCCGCCCTTCTGTTTCATCAGACTCTGCCTCGCGAGCGGCAGCAGTCGTCCTGCCCGTTGCCATGGCAACACTTCCTCCCACCTTGGGCAAAACTGCGCGTGTGCGCGCGCGTAGTCTGACGGCTTGAGTCAATGGGCGTGTAAATGCCCAGTGAGTGAATGAACACACACACACACATGCACACAATTGCAAAAGATTTGTCAGTCGTGACAAAAATGAGGCGAGTGAACGCAAGCCAACATCTGGCCAGAGGGAAGGAAACGCAAGAAGCGGGCGCACGAGGGTCGATTCCCCTCTTGACGCCGGTGAGGCCATCTCGCCTCGTGCCTTTGGCCGACGCGACCGTTTCAGCTCTGCGAGCTCAAAATCGCTCCAAGCGGCGGGACCCATCTGTCGCCCTAAACACCTCCTCCCATCACCACCCCGCATCATCCGATGATTTGGAGCTACGCTGGGAACGCCGGTTTTGCGCGCATGCAGATGATCCTGCGGCGGCGTGAAATCGGCCCACGCTCAGAGGGGGGTTGAAGATGAAGACCGCCCTCAGAGGTCTGAATGCGGGAGCGCCGGCGTTGCCCAGAAACATCTTCCGAGAGGGCCGTCGGGACGGCGAGAAGGCGGCGGGAGTGGGCGTGGTTAGCGGGCACCTACCTTCCTCCTCGCTGGAGTCCCTCCGAACGAAGACGGGAGCGGCCGACGTCGCCGAGCCGACCGGACCCGAATTGCTCTTTGTGAAAATGCCACTGATGAATTTGAGCATCTTGCGATCTTTGGAGGCGCCGCGCTGGCCCCGCCGGGCCTCGTCGCTGCGCGCCAGGTCCTCGGAAAGGCCGTTCAGGTCGCTGTTGTCCAGCGTGCGGCTTTTGCCCTTGCGCGGGGCTTTGCCGGCCCGGGTGGCCGGCGCCGGCAGGGAGGCCGACCCCGACTTGAGCCCGTCCCTGCCGGGCGCGTCTCGGAGACGGGCGGCGGCCGCCCCGCCGCCCGTCTCGGCCGGGACCTCGTCCGGCGCGTCCCTCCACGCTCGGGTCCCGCTGGCCTCGGCCCACGAGGCTCTGCAGGGGCCCGGGGAGCGCGCCGGCGTTCGGCAGTCCTTGCGATCGAGACTCTGGGCCGAGGCGGGGCCGCGATCCCGACCCTCCCTGGAGTCCCGGCCTCGGGGGGCCGCGCCGTCGCGGGACTTTGGAAGACTGGCGGGCCTCTGGGCCGCCGGACGGATGGGCAGGCCGGTTCTGGCGGGAGTGCCAGCGGCTTCGGGGGTCTCTGTTGGGGGGGCGCCGGTCAAAAAGGGAGGCCGGGATTGCTTCGCTTCAGGGGCGCAACAGATTTCCTCTGTTGGGCTCGAGTCCGGCTCGGCAGGCTTTGGGGTACGGGCTCTCTCGGGCCGTACGGGGGCCGACTCGCTCGGAGGATTCCCGCCTTCGTCTGCGGCTTCGTTGGCTTCGGGCCCTCGGACGGGTCCGGGAGCCTCGGCCCCCGGTGCTCGGGAGCGGGTTTGGCCGGCCCGGCCCGGCGTTCGGGTTTGCGGCTTCGCCCCGGCTCCTTCCGCCCCCGCCGCCGTGGCTCCCTCCCCCGAGGAAAGGCTCCGGACCGCCCCTCCATTCTCCTCCACCGCCTCTACCTTGACCAAGGTGAGGGAGATGAGGTAGGTGGTGCGTTGCTGCAGGGAGCCGCCTTCGCTCATGGGATCGAGATTGGGGTGACGCGCGGCAGAAGAATGAGAGTGGACGCGGCAAAAGGGGATGGGCGAGGGTTTGTCCGACGCGGAAGGGTCCGACGGTGCCGCGGAGGCAAAAAACCGGCAGAGGAGGAGACGGAGTTCCTCCTGACGTGGGCAAAGGGAGCGCCGGCCTCGTCCATGCCCCGAATCTGCCTTCTCCTTTGTTTGGGCTTTCAATTGAAGTCACGGAGAATCAGCGCGTTCCAGCGGCCGTCGCCGGTAAAAGGCACCTCCGCCGCCAAGGCCGATCCGGCTTCACCGATGCGGACCTCGTGGCGCTCCCCCTCGTTGATTGCGCTGACCCGCGCGGGATGCCAACGTGGAACGGCAAGGTAGCGTCGTTGGATATTCCGTCAGCTCCCGCGAGCCCGATGGGCGCCTTGACGGCGGCGGCGATTCAAAAGGCGGGCGTGCGGGGAGCGCGTCAACGAGGCAGAAGCCCCGGCGGAAATGCGGGGGCGCGGGACGCGGTCGGGGCGCATTTGGCCATCCCGCCCCTCTCGTCGGCTGCCGGCTGGCCCGAGTCCTCTCGGCGCGGGAGGTGTCGTGGAGTGTGACGAGGCGGAGAAGAAGGGAGGCGCCTTAGGAGCCGGGAGCCCGTCTCCCGCACGTGCTGCTCGCCATCTCCGTCGGCGCGCGGTTCCTCTGGCGGAGCGCGCTCGCTCTCCTCCCTTTCTCGCTCATCCCTCCTCTCCCCGACTCCCCTCCATCTTTCTCCCTCCCGGTTTGCCGCCGAGGCGGGGGTGGGGTGTCGACGGGGGGTGGGGTGTCGACGGGGGGGAGGGGGAGGAGGGGTGCGGGGCTGGGTGTCGGAGAACCCGCTAAATGAGCGGAGACCGTGGAAAATGTCGGGGGGGGGGTGGCTAAAGGACGGAGCGGGGAATGGGAGCGCTCCAGCCGGGGGCTATTTTCCCCCCAGAAATCATCTGTCTCTCCTCGGCCGTCTGCGCGCGCGTGCATGTGTGCGCGCGCGCGGCTCCACGTAGCTCCTCCCCCGCGGGAGGCTCGGCTCGTTTGTTGCTAAGGTGTCCCGATCTTCCCGGCAATGGCGGCGCAATCATCCCCGCCCCCGCGTCCTTCCTTCTCTCCCGCCACATTCCCTATTGCCGCCTCCCCCTCGTCGATGTGGGCGGCACAAGAGGGACGATGGGAACGCATTGGACGTGCGGAGCTGGGCCGCGCGACGCCATCGTTGACTTTGATCTTTGTGTGGAAGTCAAAGCAAGTCATTGGAACACACACCGCGGATGTTTCCAGTCCTTTCTTTTGTTTTGTGTGCGTGTGTGTGAGGTTTGTCAAGCGTGAGCGGAAGGCTACGTAGACCCGCGCTTCCTTGCAACGCCTTTCTAACCGATCAAAGATCCCGAGGCGATGGGCTTGTAGCGACGCCACTCCAGCAAAGGCGCTATAGGCGGTCAATGGCCCGCCGCTCGGCGCCGTGCGCGGCCACGTCCGCCCAGGCGCCTCTCTTTTGCCTCAACGAATCGGCGCTGGCGCAGCAGACGTGACACATCAAAGATCTTTGATCTAGGACGCCAGCTAAGCTAGCCTAGCCCAGACGACGGCTAAGCTAGTAGTACAGACGGGCACGCTCTCCGCTAATCCGTATGTTTCTTTTCTTTTCTTTTTCTGTCCAGGTATCTATTTTCTACTCCAATAGTAGTCTCGTCCACAGAGTCTTTTTTCGTCCCACCGGGGTTTAGCTCGTGTGATTATAAAGAGAGCAAAATCTCACATTCATTTTGGTGCCCGTGCGGCATTTTCACAGCCGTGTCCGGCGTCCGTCTGACTGTCACCCCGCGTGAGTGGAATCATGGCCGAAATCAAAGACTTTTTGGGTGGCGGGGCGTGGCGCCGGATTCCTTAGCGTCCGTGACATTGCGCAGCCCGATTCAGGCGCAATCGTCGCGAAGCCCTCAATGGCAGGCCTCCGAACGCAACATCGCCATGTCAAATTTTCGCCACATCGTCAAATCGGTGTGTCGCGACAATCGGGCCGTATTTCCAATGCACTCGGATCACACCCGCAATGCAAAGAGAAGAAAAAGGCGGCATTTCTATTTTTAGTCCGCGGCGTTTGAAAAGGAGCAAAAGCGGCCGCCGCTCCGACGACGACGCGTCCGCCTCTCGAAAAAAAGGCTTTGATGTGACATCCGAGGATGCATGCCACGCGCCATCGTCTCGATCGCTCTGCCTGCGTGCCGCCCCCTCCCCCCGCTGTGCCCAGTTAGGCCTCGCACCGAATACAAACGAGCCGTTGGATCAAGGGGACACGCGCGCCGTTCAAAGGAAGGCAAAATTGCTCGAGAAGCATCCGTGTCGGCCAAATTGAATTGAGAAGCCGGATCAAGTGCCCTAGGAAGGGGTGGTGGTGGGGGGGAGTCTGGGCTTGTTCAGCTGCGATTTGCCACCCTTCCCATCGCACGATCCCTCAAAAGTTGCGGTCCTACCCCCAAATTGCTCCCGTCGACTTTTTTAACGAGAGAGGATGAGAAGTGACGCAAGTGCGCAGAGGAGGTACAATTCAACGGCGCGCCTGTGCAAGAGGAAGTGGCTTTGAGAGCGGTCGCGCAGCGGCAGACAGGAAGTCGGTAGGCCGCCCGTCACTCTCCTCCTCCTGCTCCCGCAGGTCGTCGCTTTGTCCGCCGGAGATATAGCAGTATAAAGTATAGATAGTCCTGTCAGCCATCGGCTCGGCCCCGAATCTTCAAATCCAACTCGGAGTCGACTTTGTTGCTTTCGACTAAAAGCTGCTGAATTTCTCCATGGCGGTCGCGTCTCCTTCTGCCACGTCCCACACGGGGACTCTGCGGATCTTCCAGCGAGGCGCCGCTCTTCCATTTCGTACACTTGACCGGGATCGAGCATTTCCCGTCCCGGGATGAGCTTGGTCTTTTTTGTTTTCCATGTGCGATTGTGCTCGACTATTGTCACGACTCAAAGTGCGCCCTTGGCCAGATGGCCCATGAAAAAGCCGCCGTTTGTGGCTTTCCCGCGGAGCCAAATGAGGCTTTTCGACGGACTCGTTGATGCTCGGGTGCTCCAGATGATCGACGTGCCACGCTTGAGTGTTGGCATGTTGCGTTTTCCATTTCGAGCGCGTGCGATTGCATTGTGATGTGCGCGTGTCGCTCTGAAGAGGCGGATTAGGTCAGGCGGGTTCCAGCCAAAAGCCACAGAGTGGAGCTAACGCACGCTTCGCCGTCGCATTGCACCGCGCCTCCGCACACACGCGCTATTTTGCCCCCCTCCCAAAAAATGTAAATACATTGATAAATGGAGAGCATATTCAGGAGCGGCTTACCTTCGATACTGCGCAGGTAATCTCTGAGGCCCGAGCGCAGCTGCGGATCCGAGACCCTTTCCAGCTGCTTGGAAAGTCTGCCGATGCCAGCGCAGAGCGCTTGGTAGCGCTTGACCTCCGCTTTGATCGGGGCCGAGTGGAGCGATTTGCCGTTGCCGCTCATCGTCGGGCGCGAGGACGCCTCGGCTCGCCGGGGCCCATGGAAACGCCGGAGCGACTGGCAAAACGGGTCTCGCTGTTTGGTCTCAGAGCGTCCTGCGGCGGTTGAGCTCAACTGAACTCACTTCCTCGTCTCTCAGCCGAGCTTGACGGCTCGCGACGCTCCTGCGGTTCAAAGCGTGACTCTCGCAGAGCGTCGCCCTCACTTCCTTTGTCAGCAACCGCCGATAGGAAATGTGCTCCGCCTGCACTTGTTGCGTGTCCCGATTACGGGCGGCCGGGTGGAAGTCGCGGACGGTTTTGAGGCAGGAAGGACTCTCTTCGCCGACACGTGTCGTACAATTACGGAAAATACAGTGGCATACGGGAGGTGGCTTAATTTCTTGCAAGGCAATCCGCACAGTCAGTAATCCGAGGATTCGCAAAAGTGGAGAGGGGACGCGACGACGAGGCGTCTCCGCGCCCCTGTTCAAAAGGCCGGCTTCTTGCGATTTGCGAAAAGAGCTCATTGGAAACCCGTTCTTCGACACGACTCAAATGAAAAAGAAACAGATGGGGGCAGAAAGAGAAACAAATGACCCGAACTTGTGGTTTTGTTGAATGTTGATGAACGGAGCAGCGACTCGAATTGGGGCTGCCGCAAGGAGTTTGCTCCCAAAATGAGCGGGTGCTTGAGCACCGCCTAGTGTCCGTGTGCGCACGGGCCCGCTGCGGGGAAGGAGGCTCTTGCTCCGGCGCGGGCTATTTTGCTCTTTGGTGAAGGGGGATTGGAAGTCGGGTCTTGACCCGTTGCAGACGGCCATCGCTCACGGCGCGGCGAGACGCTCAGCAGAGTGAAAAGGGGGAGTGCTGTTGAGAAACATGACACGAGAAACATATCGATCATATTTGAGGGGGCAAGCAGGAGGATACGAAGTGGAGTGGAAGAGAGAGAGGCGTGACATGTGAAATATAGTGTTGGTGGCACAAGATTTATTTGAGGGGGCCAGGCCCCCCTCTTCCCTCCGCCTCGACCAGGCCCTGCTTTGAAATCGCAAACCTTCCATGAAATTCCAACACTTGCCTTGAAAGTATTCCACCTACTTTTGTCCCACCATAGGTACGCATACAAACACGTCGTGCTTGCAGTCCCCCCCCCCCCAAAAAAAAAAAAAACGTAGCCGAAGAGGAAAAGGACGGTTGCCTCCGGTCACGTGCTCGCGTGACGTCACGCCCGCCGCTGACGTCACGTTCGCTCTCCGCCCTCGTCAGAAGACAAGCCGAGAGCCGGCGAGCGCTCCTTTTATTTGGCCTTCCGACGGTCGCCCGGCCGAGCCGAGAGAGCCGCGATGGTCTGCGGCGGCTTCACGTGTTCCAAGAACGCCCTGTGCTCCTTGAACGTCGTCTACATGGTGAGCGTCTCGGCGCTAGCTTTCTCGCCGCTAGCCGCCTTAGCCTCTAGCCCGGCTAGCAACCTAGCCGCGACGCAGAACAATGAGTCAGACATTGGCTTTTGTACCTCCACGTCTCCGTTTTGAAGTCAAACTCGGGGGTGGGGGGGCTTTGACGGCGCCAAACGCTTGAATGTGCCCGATGGTGTCAGCCTGCGAACTTTTACTCGGGAGGTTGGACGGGGTCGTCGCGACACATTTGGGAAAGCGACGCGCGCCACGGGCCCTCTTCATGCTGACACCCGTGCCGCTCCGCGGCCACGTTTTTAAGGCCGATTATTTGCGGAAGCGCGGTTATTATTGGCGTGTTACGTGCCGTCCCTCGACAGTAGCCAAAGCGGACATTGCGCGGCCTATCTCGGGGCCTGGGCGCCAGCACTGACTCGCCGACATGGTGTCATGTGGTCCAGCGTCACCAACGGAATGGCCGACTTGTTTATCGACCGCTGAGGTGCAAAATTGTCTTTGGATCGGCATCGCGCGAGAGGGCACTACGTCTGTCTTTCACCTCAAGTCACTTCCGCTTCGTATTTGAAGAATGTTTTATTTTTTTCCCTCACTCACCATCTTAGGCTCGGGTTTGATTCCATTAGGCGCTTCTCGGTTGCCCGTAAAACGGTGCACGCCGGCTGTGTCGTCGTTCGAACAATGCCAAGAGCGAAGGAGATGCGCGTTACTTGGGATTCGGGAACGGGCGGCGTTCTGGACCAACTGGAGACGCTTAATGGAGGATTGGCTGTTCAAGCCGGTGTGATAAGGATTAGGATAAGTGTGTATACCTGACACCATCTGACATGGTCAAAAACAAAACCCCATCTGAAGTTTTGAGGTCAAGTTGCAACTGGATGATGTCATCGGTCAGCGAGAGAAAAAAGTCGCTAACGGGTTGAAATGGGGGGGGGGGTGAGCGGGCCGGCGGCTCTCGCTAAGTCGCCGTCTTTGTGCGCCGCGCAGCTGGTGGGCCTGCTGCTGATCGGCGTGGCGGCGTGGGGGAAGGGCTTCGGCCTGGTCTCCAGCATCCACATCATCGGCGGCGTGATTGCCGTGGGCGTCTTCCTCCTGCTCATCGCCATGGTGGGCCTGGTCGGAGCCGTTCGCCACCACCAAGTCCTGCTTTTCTTCGTATCCTTTGCCCGCCTGGGCCGCCGCAAATTCAGAGCGCTGGCGCTTTGCTTTCTTTGACGCCCGCCTCGCCAGTACATGGTAATTCTTTTCATCGTCTTCCTCTTTCAATTTGGAGTCTCCTGCTCCTGCCTGGCGATGAACCGCAGCCAGCAGGTGAGTCGCCTCGGCCTCCGTCCCTTCTCCTTTCGGCTTTGGGAGGAAGTTTTTGTGCTGGGCGTTTGCCGTCTCGGTTCCTTTTATTTGGCATCGCGATACCCCTTACGGAGCGGTTTTTCATACATCTCTTGTTGTAAGCAAAGACGAGAGGCGACTTTTCTCAAGGCGTTGCCGACGCACTCGCTCTCCGTTTGATTGTCCGAGGCCGAGACCCCCTTGCTCTGTGTTGGCAGGAAGCGCTTTTGAACTCCGCATGGGGGATGTTGGAGAACAACACCAAGACGGACTTGGAGAGTCAGCTCAACTGCTGCGGGCTGCTCGACGTGGCCAGCAAGCGAGCGCAGTTTGAGCAGGACGTGCAGAGCTGTCCCGCCGTAAGTCCCGCGTTCGCGACTTGACCTTGCTCCGTCCGGCCACTGAACACTTGGCGCTTTGCCCCCAAAATTGGCCGCGGGCCGCTCACCCCGGCACCCAAACTCTCGCCCTTTCCGAGCAATATCCGGGAAATGAGTATTTACGGCGCATGCCCCGAAATCTTCGACCAGTGTTTGAGCCCGTATCTTGCCGTGCGGCGGAGGTTGGCAAGTCGACTGCTGCAGTTTTTGGCCAAAGTTCATTCAGTGTTGCAAACAGACATTCCCAAATGTTTTTTCTTTGCAAAGAGGAGTTGTTGTTTTTTGCCACCATCGAACATGTTTGAAATGTCTTTGCGATGGAGAAACTGTTTGTCGAACATATTTGCAACCTTGAAGGCTCCTCGATGACAAAGCATCGGCGGCACGCGCTTGCGAACCGCCGCCGCCGAGTGGATACGGGCGGGTCACCAAAAAGGCGCCGCTCGATGAATGGCGGCTCAAGAGCGCGCAAATGTCGCCCCCCCCCTTTAGCCGCACGGTTTGTCCCGGTGGCCGGAGCCAAGCAAGTAGGCGGCGTTTGAGCTCAGCTGACAGCTTGCCGCCCAAAATCCTCATCCGCTTTTTTTGTGTCTTGGACGGCAGTTATGCAAGAATACGAGTTCATGCTACACCTGCGGCGACATGATGCTGCACCACGCCAGCGAGGCTCTCAAGATCCTGGGAGGCGTCGGCCTCTTCTTCAGCTTCACCGAAGTGAGCGGCACCCGTGCGCACCGCGCCCCATCTCGGGGACCCACGCTCCAAAGCGCCGGCCCATCCCATCCGTCTTTGTCGATGGAGCGCTTTTGCGACAGAACAGCTCACATAAAATAGCAAAATAATTCAACGTGAGACACGGAGAGTCGTGCCATCGTAAGCACACCATTTGGGATTTGAAGCGGTTTGCGATGCCAGAGGAGAGAATCCAAACGTCCTCTCGCGGTGAATCGAAGCCCTGGCGCTGAAAATGCGCCCGCGTCTGCTACGAGCTCAGTTTCCAAGTCAACAAGAAGCTGTAGCGTCCGTTGACAAAGAAGAGATGGGCTCACTTGTCCTGCCTCGTGTTAATCCGCCTCAATTTCAAGTTCCAAACGGGCATCCACGCAGATGGTCCCAACGGCGCCCGCATCTCCGCTGATCAAAACGGGGCCGCCCGTTACAGGCGCCATCGATACCGACATCGCTCGCAATCAAAATGGCCGTCGGTACACGCCTGTGCGCTGCCGAGAAGGCGCGGCCAAAAAAGCGTCGGTGTTGCGTCCACGCAAAGGACGGCAAAGACCGCATCGGACAGGGCTAGGGAACTCCAGTTCCTGGGGAGCCACGTCCTGCCAGTTTTCGATCCCTCCCCACTCCAACGCACCTCATTCAATTGTTGATTATTTCAGGCCTGGACAGGGCTTGAAGTAGAGAGGGATCAAAAACGGCCAGGACACGGCTCTCTTGGAAGTGGAGTTCCCTACCCCACACAAAGCCGACCAAGCTCTTGGCGACGGCCGCCAGTGACGGCGCCATCTTGGATTTTTGCCCCTCTGGCCTCTCCCCAAAATGGCTGCCCTCCGCTTTGTTGCAAATGAGCGCTCGCGCTCACGGTCTTGGGTCGGGGATGCTCCAACGGAGACTCTGGCCATTAAGAGCGCGGTTGACTCGAAACGGGTCAGGCCGACAACCCGAAGTGTCTCGCTAACCGGCGAATGTTTGCGCGCGTGGCAAATGTCGTTTGCCCCCAGAGGTGACCTTTGGCAGCTGACTTTGATGAGTGTCCTCCCTCCTCCAGATTCTGGGCGTTTGGCTGGCGGTGCGCTACAGGAACCAGAAGGACCCGCGAGCGAACCCGAGCGCTTTCCTCTAAGCGCGTCCCTGCGCTCGGGCGGCGCGGCGCGGGACCGGCGCCCTTTACGACACACCGGTACACCGCGCCGCCGACGCGAGAACGCGCCTCCTCCACCCGAGGCCGAGAAGCCACCCGAGCTCAAGCCTGGGCGCCGAGGCCCCCTCGCCCGTAACGCCGCACCTCGAAATGTTCTGCGTGACGAGACCGCGACGGGGCGTGTCCAACAAAACGGCCGCCATCTTTGTGGAATCTTCTCAAAGGGCGCGGAATGGCCGCCATGCGCGCGTCCTCTTGGACTGCCCGCGTCTCGCCGCTCGTCTCGCTTTTGCGTGAGATGGGAAGAAATCACTGCAAAGTGGCTCGGGAGGGCCCTTGCCCTCAAATTGCCCGCGGCCTTGCAATTTGCACCTCTCCACTTTCTGTTGTGCTTCATGAAATCGGACTGATGATCGCGGGTGATTATTGAGGCTGAAATCGTCAGGACACCAAACCGCAATTGCTCAAAGTGGCCATTTTACGGCAAGTTTGAAACGGCCGACGCCTTTGGACGCTTGTCCGAGCCGCGCCGGCTTCTGGGTGGACTTGGTAGCCATGCATCGCAGCGGGTGACTGGCGCTCCCTCGGGGAATCTAATTTCAAGGCATTTGATGAATAGATGAGAAAATGTCCTGACGGGGGAGGGGCGTTCTCCGGGTTTCAAATTTGCTGTTGGTGGCGTTAAAGGGGAAGCCAAGTCAAAAATGGTCTTCACAACAGCGCGGTCAAAAGATGAAATTAGGATTCATATTGCGCTACCAATTTGCCACAAAATGGCCGCCCCTGAGATGGATTTGAAAAAACGGATGGGTCTGGTTTTGCTGAACTCGTACTGCATATAACGCAATGGAATGGGACTTGTGGGGGCGCACAGAACGTAGTCCTGCAAACAACACTTGACTTCCCCTTTAAGGGATCAAAAGCGAAAAAATGGTTTCTTTTCCGTGACTTGGGCTGTCCGTTGGTTGTCTGAATCATTCCAATTTTGAAGTGTTACTTGTACTCGTCTCGAGGCGGCTCGTTCCCGACCGCGCTTGACATCTTGACTTGCCCGCCATCTTTTGTTTCCTCGCGTCGCGTCGCCTCTTCCGGTGATGAGGGAGGAAGCGATCGGAACTGCGGATGCGCGTCCCGCGTTTGCGATCATTCGTTCAATTTGCCGTCCCGAATCACGACAAAGCCGTTCGAACTGGACATCTTCCTTGCACAAGTTGCCGGGAGATGCAGCCTTTTTACAGACATTAGTGTGTGCGTGTGTGTTACGTTGCTATTGAACCCGTGATTAGACGATGAGTTGCCAAGCCAATGGCGTTCAAATATTTATGAACTGCAGCTGAGCCAGCCGTCACATGATGTTGGAACTCCAACGGACCGCGGACGTGATCTTGTACATAGAGTAAACGTGCTGTCGCGCGACGCCGTCGCTTTGCACGCTACGTCCCGTCGGGCGGCCCCTTTTTGACCCCTTTCTGAAGCGTCGCAAGTGGCCCGAGTTTTAGCCGTTCATTGTCACCTTCTCCGTTTGGTCGTCAAGCGGCGCTTGCGGAATGAAGTCCTTGCGCCGCTTCTCCACTGGATGGCGCCAGGAGGGCTAACAACCACCTTTGTCCTCATTCCCCGCGTGGCCGTGCGCAAACATCGGCGACGATCATCGTCTTGCGTTCATGCCGCGGAAGCCCCTGACCTTGATATCGCTTTGACGGCCAACTCTTGCGCTTTGCCCGGTCACGCGCCGGACAGGCTTTGGCTTCACTCGCACACTTTTGGCTTTTGAAAACATGGCCGAGGCCTTCATCTTGTCTTCTTTTTAGTTGAAATGGGTTGAAGTTTTCTTTTTGACCAGACAGTGGATTTTTTGGGGGAGGGGGGGCGGTGAAGACCGGAGTCACCGAACTCCAAAAATCCGTCTCGGTCGGGCCATTGGATGGGCTCGACTTTCTTGTGAAATGGGACCGTCTGTGTCAGCACAGGTGACATTTCTTCCCTCTCCACATAAACGAGAGGAGCCGCTGCGGGCGTCCGCGCCGCTATGAAAAGAAAGCCCGGCTACCTTCGGCGGAACGGCGACGGCAGCCATGGTTTTTCGTGGCGTAGCCAATTTTGTTGTACAGCGCGGCGAGGCCTCGCCTGCGCTCCTTTTTCGTCTTCGGCTTTTGTCCTTTAGCGCTCGTCGGTGTTGTTTGAGAAATGCTTTGTGCAAATGTGTTTGTGAAAAATGTCGCAGGTCTATTTGAAGTTGTCTTTGATGACCTTTGACCTTGGAGATGAGATGAGCGTACACTTTCATTCCGTGGCTTACTTGAACTTTTTTGCCGCCGCCGCCGTTTCTCCCCTGGCCTTGTGCCGTTGCATCCCCCGCCGTCTTTTGGGGACGTCTGATTTTACAAATAAATTTTCACCTTGGTCCGTATGTTTGGAGCGTCTCTTGCTTTTTGTATGCGTCACGTTACTTGTGAATAGAAAATATCAATGACGTGCCGCGTTGTGAGCTGCTATTTCTGCCCTCTCAAAGCAAGAGTCGTCAACACGCACGCCACGGACCAGGATAGAGCGCAAATGGATCGGCGTGATGTTTCTTCAGATGGTCCCTCAGATGAGCGTGGGCAGCAGAGGGAGATCTTCTACAATCTGCCGGGGAACCGCGAGTAAATCAGGACCCGCCCGTCGTCCTGAGCGTCGCCTGGCTTGAGCCGCTGTGAAAGCCGCGACCTCCGTGGCGCCGCTGCAACTCGCTGTCGGGTGTGCTTTTGGGCTACGAACGCTTTCCGACCAACAAGCGGGTTGGACCAAAACCTCCAGATGCCTCGTGAAATCAATTTTTCAGTCGGCGTTCGCATATTTGGTATTGGAGTGGTCAAAGTCATCCAGTTACGTGATGCTAGTGGCTAACGACACGTTGAACGAGAAACTCGTCAGGGTAACCTTATGGGAATGTCTTTTCCAAGAAAATCTCCATCGATGTTGTGGGTGTGGGGGGGGATGACGGCTCCTGAGGGCCCTGTGCCAGTCCCCGCCCCGCCATGCGGGCCCATATGCCGGCCGGGCACTCGAGCTGGCGGAAACTGGAAGATCGCAAAGAACCGGAGTGAGAAAGAGAGCGAGGTGGCCATCTGTCCTCTCTAAGCTTCAGGAGACTCTGCAAGCACGACAACCAAAAGGGTGTCGTCCTACTGCCCGACGTTGCGCCCCGTGAAATCTTGCCACCATTTCTTTTTTAGCTGAGGATTCTTTTTGTATAAGCGCTCGTGAAAAGAACGGCCTTCAGTCTACACGCAGCGCCTGCTAAAAGCTCCCCGCCCGAGGGCAACGTCTGACGCGCGCTCCTGCCTCGTCTACGCAGACGTTGAAAGGATCGAACGAGGTTCCCGATCAATAATCTCTTTGATGCGCACCAGGGCAAAATAACAACCACCTTGACCTTCTGAGTGACGTCTTTTGACAGCCCCCTACCCGCCCCCTTCTATTGGAGCCGGCGACACAGACGGCAGCGCGAGCGGTTCGCTTTCGGGATGGCGATGGAAGTCGTTCTCGCCGCTCTGCAAATTGTTCTCGTCACGGAGGAAAGGCAAACGGCTCAATAAGGCCCATCCGTCATGAAACGGAGCAGCAATGCTTGCTTGTCAGGGAGCAGGCCGGCGTGTGCGTGCAAATGTGGGGGGCGGGGGGGGGGTGCAGCTGCGAAATGTGGCCGCCACCTGTTTCCTCAAGAGTGTCATCAAATGATGAATGCGCTGAGCTGAGGCTCCAATCGATGCCTTCGTCTCCGGAGCCGTAAGATGAGATTGCCCTTTGACCCCTTTTGGGGTCGTTTTGTTCGGGTTGTTTCGGCCCGTGGCTCTCGGGAGCCGGATTTACGTGGGCGGGTCCCGCAGCCCAAATGGAGAGCGCTGGAGAACCCGCGGCCTGGCTTTGGTTCTCCTCTTTGAAATGGCTCTTTGAGTCACCCACTTGTGAGCTGCAGGGATTTGGATCACCTCTGTCATGATTGTGTTTGTGACCAGCAGGTGGCACTCTAGGGCTCCCCCCTGCAGCGGCACACCTGTTGCTCGTTATCGAATTCTTGCTTTCAAAGGTGCGCACGTTGTGGTGGTAAAGAAGGAGCTGAGCCAAAGGGCGAAGCTCTCAATTTATCTAAGTTCCAACCCTCATCTATGGTCACGAGTTATGGGTCGCGACGGAACGAACGAGATCCCGGAGACAAGCGGCCGAAATGAGTTTTCTCCACAGGGGTCTCCCCGAGAGATGAGGTGAGAAGCTGGGCCATCCGGGAGGGGCTCAGAGTCGAGCCGCTTCTCCTCCGCATCGAGAGGAGCCCGATGAGGTGGCTGGGGCATCTGATTCGGGTGCCTCACTGGTGAGGTGTTCCGCCGGGAGGAGACCCCGAGGACACGCCGGAGAGACTATGTCACCCAGCTGGCCTGGGAACGCCTCGGGATCCCCCGGGGAGAGGTGGAAGAGGTAGCTAGGGAAAGGGAAAGTCTGGGCTTCCCTGCTATAGCCGCTGCCCCCGCAACCCGGCGTCCCGGCACGACCACTCGGGGTCGGCTCATTGTTTGTTTTTGTTCTAGTCATGATTGTGTTTGTGACCAGCAGGTGGCACTGTAGGGCTCCCCCTGCAGCCGCACACCCGTTGGTCATTAAGGTCATTAGTGCTTGAACAGGACTCCCAGCCCGACCGCTCATTGTCGGCTCATAGTTGCTGTTTGCTCTTGGCTACTGTCATGTTTGTTTGTTGCCGTCAGGTTTGTTTTGGTCATTTTTCTGTTCTTGAGGTTTTAGCTTCTGCTGCGGTTTTGTTTGTTACTTTGGATTCGTTTTGTTCTTGGATTTAGTTTTCTGTTTTAATACAATTCATCAAGTACAACCTGCTCCTCCCTCCTGCCTGCTCTTTGGGGTCCACCACCACCAACACCTTGCACTTTTGTTTTAGTCATGGTGTCAGTTTGATACTTTGGCTTCGTTTATTTTTTGGGACTTTGTTTTGGATTCCATTGTCTCTGTATTCCATCAATACAAAACACTTCAAGTCCGCCCTGCTCCTCCGTCTTTTTGGGGTTCACAACCGCGCAAAACGTGTCAACATCAAAAGGGCGATGCAGGAGGCAGGGCAGAGCACGCTTTGTAATTGGCGGGGCGGGGGGGGGCGGTCAGCACCGCGGACAGCGCCCTCTCAACAAGCCGACCTCCCCTCGGAAGGCTTCATCTGCGCTCTCGACAGAAAAGAAATTCGATTTGAAAAAAAAGTCCCGCGTTCTCCGGCAGGATGCCAGCAGGCTGGTTCCGGAAGTAGCTGCTCGGGCGAGCGACCATTTGGAGGAGGGGAAGCGAGCGAGCAGCATCCTGAACGGCAGCGTCGACGCTCCTGGCGTGGCGTTGTTGTCGCGGGACGCCGTCTTTCGAGGACGCCTTGGGTTCTTGTTGTTGTTGTTTTTTTTGGGGGGGGGCGGTGCTGGGGCGTTGTTTCGTTTTTGTATTTTCGTGGCCGCCCTTTCGCCTTCTTCCTCCTCGGATGGCGGGCGGGGAGCAGCGCACACGATCGTCTTTTGGGGAGGAGATGGAGTGAGAAAGCGAGCGGCGGCGTTTGGGCCCGACTCTTTTGTTGTCCGGAGGGCGCTACGCGGCTCGCGAGCCCCGCTCGCTCGGGCCCGCCGGGCTCTTTCGTCGGATGACGACCGCGGCCCGGGCTCGCAGATGTGAGCGCGCAGATGGCGTCGGCGTCGGCGTCGCTCGGTGTTCCGCTTCGGCCGGCGAGCGTGTCGGCTCGTCGTTCTCTCGCTTCGCCATCGCCATCGACGCCGCCGTCGCCAGCCGCTCGCCGCGCATCGACGCCGGCCGTCTCGTTTCGCTTCGGGCTATTTTTTTCGGACTTGCTTTTTTCTTGGGGGGAGCGGGAGGGGGGTCGAGGCCGATGACATGGCGAGCGCCCTGTGAGGGACGGACGCCGACTTTCGGCACGCGCACGCCAGCAGCGGCTCCTTTTTCGGCCGCCACCGAGCGCAGAGCGTAAACAGGCATCGTATGGGCGTGCGCGAGCGCGCGCGCGCGTAGCGGCCCAGCAACATGTTCAAGTATCGGATCCGCATGTTTCTCAACGAACTGAAAGTGCTGGTGTTGACGCGATCCGAATCGAGCCCGTCCGGCAACGGCGGCTCCTCCGAGCTCTCGGCGGCCGCCATGCGCGGCTTGGGGGTGGGCATGGGCATGGGGGGCTGCGGCTGGCCGCCCTTCGTCGACTGCCGCTCGCGCAACGACGACGAGGACTACTACGGCCGCGGCGAGCCGCGGCCGCGCGGCCTGCGGGCCTCGGACGACAAGGAGCCCAAGGCGCAAGTGGGCCTGGACGCCGTCTCGCTCGCCAGCACCGCCAGCGGCCTGCGGAGCCCCCAGTGCAGGATCTGCTTCCAAGGCCCCGAGCAGGTACCGTAGCGCACGCGTGCGTCCCCGCCGAGCGCTTCGTCTGGCCTTTCTTTCTCCTGCGAGCTGACGAGTTTCGGAAGCGCGCTTGAAAACCACAGAGCGGTTGAACCGCACGCCGCGGTGGCTTACGGTTCGCGTTCTACCGCGGTAAGGGGTGACCCTTTTC
Organism: Hippocampus zosterae; assembly: GCF_025434085.1. NCBI lineage: Eukaryota > Metazoa > Chordata > Actinopteri > Syngnathiformes > Syngnathidae > Hippocampus > Hippocampus zosterae. The sequence continues at coordinate 41,619,544 of NC_067452.1, read as the reverse complement.
AAACGTGGGAGGTCACGTCCAAAGTTGGACGAAGCGGCTCCCATCCTTTGACGAATCAAAAGTACTCGCTCCGTCACTAACTAAATCCGCGCGTTCACAAAAGAGCGCAATCGCGGCACTGGTGGCGGATGCTGCTTCGTCAAGGAGGGGAAGCTCATCCTCAAACGTGCCCGTTGATTTCGACGTCACTTCTCGTCTCCGTTCTTTTTTCTGTCACCCCGTCAGGCCAACAAGGCGTATTTTCCAGAGACTTAACTGTGGCGATTGGTGCAAGTCGCTCTGCCCACGCGAGCAACTACTGTACACTAAAACACACCGGAAATAAAAGATTAATCTGTCGCTCGTCGTTTTCAACAAAGGGAGTGTCGCTCGGATGATTAGAAGAATTCAGATTCCGAAAACTTGTATTTATCCCCGTGGGGGGAAGAGAGAAGTTGAAAAATGCTCCCGCGGATGCCGACAGCAAAAGATCGCTTATTGGCTCATTTTGCTGTCAATCAAGCAGAGAGCTGAGCGTCCGATGGGCGGGACAAAAGCAGCGTTTATCCAATGACTCGTCTCGTTCGGTTTCCCCAGAGTGGGACAAATAAAGGAGATCTTATCTGATTTGGAACAAAAGTTGAGCGTGTTGTAGCGCACATTTAGCACAATCGCCTCTGCATGGGACCCCCCCCCCCAGAAAAAAGGATCGGCGTCAGCGTCGCACCAATCGTCCGTCAGCGCCAGATGCTCCATTTGAGCCCATTTTGGGGAAGCGACCCAAAAGATGGGCAAAGCAAAGTCGTCAGTCCGTCCGTTTTCTCACCGATTCTTTTTCTTGCTGTTTTGTGAGCCAGCGGTTTAAAAGGTGCGCGGGGGCGCTTTGAGCCGTCCTTAACGGACAGCCAGTGGAAGGTCCGCGTCCCGGTTTGCCCTTCGGCCTCACCAGGACGAGAATGTCCGCTCACTGCGCGGGGGCTCGCCCCGGGGCACGTTGCAACGAGTAAGGCGCTTCCCAATACCGGTCTGGCGAGTGTATCACGAGGAATGCTCGGCCCAAGGCTCTTCGTCCTCAGCCGTGAGAGCCTTCGGCGCGCTTGCGGAGCCGCTCGTCAGCTGTGCCGAAAGGCTCCTTGTGGTTCCGTCTTACTTGTGACGACCAAGCGCGTCCTCGGAAGCTGGATCTCAAGACTGTCCGAGGCCTTTGGGCCTGTGTTCCGCCTTCCGTCGGTCTGCAACTCGGGCCGGGTGTCCCAGTGCGCCGTTTGTCATCCTCGGCATGAAGACAAGTCGGCGCACTCATGGTTTTGCTGTTGCGCCTCCTAGTGGCTCCCAAAGCGGCTCCTAAAGCCGCCGTATCCCGGGTGCCCCAAAACCCGGCTGCTGCTCCTTGATTGGGAAGGCACGCCCGACGCCCACCGGAGGTCCTTCCTGCCGCCGCCGCCGCTGCTGTACGACATTTCTTATTTGGGCCGCTCGTGGGACGCGTCACTGGTGAGGCACAAGTGCGCGCCAGTTGACAGCTGCTTATCTCCATCGATTTGTCGTCGTTTGAAAGCTCGCAAGAGCGGCGGCGACATCCCGTCAGCATGGCAACAAAGCAGGCTGGCCAATAAGAAGGAAGGTGGTGAGAATGAGTCACGAGCCAGGGAGCGGCACGGCGCCTCGCTCGCAGCTCTCTCTGCCGTCATCCCAGAAAGCCGTCGTGAGTTTTGCGCCGTCGGCTTTGTCCACATTTCCCGGCCCAAACGCACACGCAAGTCGCATCCTTGGCCCAAATGTCGGCCCGCGTGCCCAAAGGCATCAAGCGGCGGCAGATGCACCTGAAGACCGAGACGCCGCTTGGAAACGCTGTGGGGGGGGCAGATGGATCTTTCCATTTCTGTCAAGCCCCCATACCCCCTCCCATGCGCATACGTGTCCTTGCGCACCATCTGCCTCATTGTGTGCGTCTCCGTTGCTCGGCGCCAGCGCTTCCAAAGTTTTGGACTCGGGCCTTTCTCGGCCGACCTGGACGGGAGGGCCCGAGCCTCCAAATGAAGGCAACGTGACACGTGAGCGGCGGGCGCAAAATGAGCTCAGCCGAGGTGCCGCCCGGCCAAAACGGCTCCGTGACCCACTTATGGCTCGCAAAGCCGTCGCTTGAGAATTGGCCGGCCACACACGACGGCGTCTGCGGTCGTGCCCCCGTTCAGAGGAGTGCCACGTTTTCTTGTCATTTCATCATTGAAGAGGTCACACGCTGGGGGGGGGGCGCTGTCAGTGGCCCAATTAGCCTTCCCTTGGGGGCCACGTGCGTCAGCCAGCTGAGGAAAAGCCTCCGTTTGGAAAAAAACAACACGGCAAGAAGTCATCGAAGCGTCTCCAATTCCATCGGGCACCAAGCGAACTGTACGAATCCCCCCCCGCCCCCCCCCCTGACGTTGAAGTTGAAGTGAGGTTTGGAGTGGGCGCTAAAGTCTCTTCACGGTCAGAAAATGGCTGTCGGCAGCTTCCTTCCGCAACAAGACAAACAAAAGCTCCGGAAGCCCGATGGCGCCAGGATGACTCACGTCTGTTGTCACGGCCACCATGGCGCTCTGGCCCAAAGTTGGCCGCGCCCCAAGATGCGTCAAGCTAACGGTCCGCAGCGTGGGCCGTGCCGAGCGGGAAGAATCCGACGTTTCCACCGAGAACGCGAGCCCACGTCCAAAACGCTGGGGAAGGCGCTGGAGTCGCGGCTGCCGATTGACACTCGCTCGGCGCGAAGGGCGTCGGCGTCATCGAGCAAGAGCTTATCGCCCCTCCAGCCTTGCGGACGGCAACGTTTGCGCTCGGTTTTTGGCGTCGGTCTGAAGCCCGCCGACAGGCCGTGGCTCCTGCTTCTTTCCGAACGGCCCCCGGAGTCTTCAACGCGGCGGCCCAGCTGGAAAACGTCGTCAACGGACCGACGGCGTTTTCCGGCGGCGACCCCGGGGGCCCCGTGGATGCGATGGTGACTCGCCGAGCTCATGGCGATACGTGGACTTGGCTGCATTCGCCTCAGCGCGTACAAGCTACCTCATCTCTTTTTTTGCCGCTTTTCGGCACTTTGCCACTGTCCCGCTCCATCCTGACCGGATGGTGGTGATTCTGTTTGCGACCACCAGGCGGCACCGTAGGGCCCAACCCTGCAGCTGCGCACCCCTTGCTCGTCATTCTTGCTTTCAAAGGACAACCGCTCAATGTGGGCTCATCGTTTGTTGGTCCCGTCACATTTCTGCTCTTGGTCGTTGCTTAGCTTCGGTCCTGGCTCGCTCTGATACTTTGGATTCTTTTTTGTTGTTGCTTTGGATTTAGTTTTCTCCGCGTATGAATACGAGTGGTCAAGTTGAGCCGGCTCCTCGCCCCCGCCTCCTTTTTGGGCCCCGGCGGCGGCCGGCACGGCGACGCGGATGTTTTTCCTGACCGTCTGCGGTCCCCCTTAGGGCGAGCTGCTGAGCCCGTGCCGCTGCGACGGCTCGGTGCGCTGCACCCACCAGCCCTGCCTGATCCGCTGGATCAGCGAAAGGGGCTCCTGGAGCTGCGAACTCTGCTACTTCAAGTACCAGGTCCTGGCCATCAGCACCAAGAACCCCCTGCAGGTACGCCATCCGCCGGGGTCTTCCCTCGCCGCCGCCGCCGCCGTCCACGCTTGGCTGTGAAATGGGAGCGGAATCTACCGCGTCGGGTAGAAAATGTGTTTACCGTTGAAAAGGTGGTCCGCCATCTTAAACGTACTTTGATGGAATAAGACCTTCGGGCCTAGCGCGAATGACTTATTGGGCCGTATGTTTGACGGAGGGCGGGGTTTGGGCGAGCGTTTTTGGCGCGGTCTGACCGTGTGCCGGTTTGCGTGGGCGCAGTGGCAGGCCATTTCTCTGACGGTGATCGAGAAGGTGCAGATCGCCGCCATCGTCCTGGGCTCCCTGTTCCTCATGGCCAGCATCTCCTGGCTGGTCTGGTCCTCCTTCAGTCCCTCGGCCAAGTGGCAGCGGCAGGACCTGCTCTTCCAAATCTGCTACGGCATGTACGGCTTCATGGACATCGTCTGCATAGGTAAAGTGCGACGGCAAACGCGACGCTGGCGCCTTCAAAGGCGCGCTGGGACGCCGGCGGAGAAGCGCGGCGCCGCCTTCCACTTTGTGCCAAAGTCTCATCACGCAGATCGTCTTTCTCCATTGAAATGAACGGACCTGCTCGGCCATGACTCCCTTCTAGTCTCCCCCCGACCCCCTAAAAATGTCACTTTTTTTTTTAATAAGAAAAATAGCACTCGACGCTTCGGTTTAGCCTGCGAGTAACGAAACCCCGCGTGCAATTGATGCCCATTGAATTGCTTTTTTTTGGGGGGGGGGGCACCCTAACCCTAACCAGCCAACTTCAATTTCAAATGGGTGTCTAGTCAGTGGGTTCTTTCAAATGACGAATCGGTGCGACACGGCCGACGACGTGACCGAGCGCCGATGCTGCCGCAAAGTTTTTTTTTTTTGGGGGGGTGGCGAGAGCGTTGGCTGCGGCTCTCGAGGTCACGCGAGGTCGGAGAGCGGCGGGTGGCGCGCGGGTAGGGAGCCCAACGGCGCGGCCCCTTCCCCGTCCCGGCGCTCATTGAGCGCTTTGCTCGCTTCCGACGCCCCGTCTCGGCAATTCGAAGCGCTTCGACCGGCCAAAGTCGCAATCCGACCGGCCCGAATCATGGACTGAAAGCCAGCGTGGGTCCGGATAAATGTCAAGACAGCCGGCCCGCAGATGGCGCCCAAGAGCCGAGAAGCAATTCGTGCTTTGTTGTCACCGCCGCCCATAGAAATGCGCTTGACTTGACTTGACACAAGCAAAGAGCGGCGCGCCACGTTTGTCAAAGTCTCGCGATGGCAAGATATCCAAACAAAGCCAAGAAAGACGTTTCTGAGAAGGCGCGTTGTGAGAAAGGCCACGGGTGACGGCTCCTCCTCGCTTTTCCCCCCCGCAGGCCTCATCATCCACGAGGGCTCGTCGGTGTATCGCATCTTCAAGCGATGGCAGGCCGTCAACCAGCAGTGGAAAGTGCTCAACTACGAGAAATCCAAGGACCCCGGCGAGCCGCCGAGCCTGGGCGGCAAGGCGGGGGCCCGGGGCGCCCGCGGGGGGGCCCCTCGCGTCCCGTCGGGCGGCGGCGCCGGCCGGGGCGGGAGGCTGAGAACTCTACTGAACCGCCAGTGCGGCTACACCGTCTTGCACATCCTCGGCCGACTGCGGCCGAGCCGCCCGCGCCTCGGCGCCGCCGCCAACCGGGAGGTGGTGATGAGGGTCACCACCGTATGAGACCTGGACCCCCCCCCGCCCGTTGTTCTCTTGTTTCCGACGACTCCAAAGGAGGCCGGAGGCGCCTTCCACGGAACGCATTCGCGGCAACAGGACCAAATAGGTCGAGTCAAGGCTCAAGACTGTCGGGATGCGCGCAGACATTTCTCTTTGGCTTGGCGTCTCCTCTTCTGCTTCTCTTTTCTACTCCGACGTCGATTTTGTACGGCGAAAGGAAGCGCGTCACCTTTGCCGACGCCGCCGTGTCAAATTCTTAATGGGAACGGGCTTCCTTTTCACTGCCGACGGCGAGAGGAAAAAAAACCCTCCGCTAGAAATGGACGAGACGTCATCTCCCCCCGCAATAAATCCATATTGTGTACATTTTTTGCATGACTATATGCTTTGATGGATCACGTAACACCACCACCTATTTGCTCTGTTTTCCAATGGTGCTTGGCAAAATAAACACTTTCAAAGCAGCCGCCAACTTCTTTTGCTCACTCGTGAGAAAGTCGGGGCAGGAGCGAGGCCGGATCAACATTTTTATTGGCTTGGATTGGGTGAACTTTCTTGTCAAATGTACCGTTTGTGCACAGATGAGATGTCTTCTAAATATAGATCTATTTTATAGCCAAGTCCCTCAGTAAGTGAGATAAATGAGCCTCGACTTTTCCGGGGCTTGAAAACTCAATTTGCCTCAACTTCCCCCTGCCGCTTTGGGACTTTATTTTGAAAACCCAATTTGCCTCCACTTCCGCCAGCCACTTCCGGCGCCCGTCTCCCAGTGCCTGCAGCTGGTGCAGCTGGATTGGCTTCAAATGGGACAAGAGGAAGAAGAAGCAGCAGCAGTCACGTGAAAAACGATTCGTCCAGATGCCGTCCCTTCGTGACTCGCTTGGGCCAACGTTTATTGGGGGGGGGGGCGGCAGTGGGTCTCCCCCGTGAAGCAAAGTGGCAATTCACTCTCTGGAGTGAGCCCCGCCCCGGCCACCACGTGAGCGGTCGCTCCTCCTTGCCGGCCGCAAGGCGGTGGCGGGGAGGGGTGAATCACCTTGACTCCCACCCCCGCGCGAAGGGGCCGATGTCCAAACTCGAGGGGTCCTTCCACTTCCTGCCCCTCGGTGCAACTTTGGCCGTTCCGCCGCCGTCGAAGCGCAGACGACAAGTGAAGCAATTTGGCCGTCGGTCGCGATGTTCTCCTTCCTTCGAGCAGGTGAGTTGCCTTTCTCATGCTTCCTTCTTCTTTACAGGGGGGGGGGGGGGGGGGGCTTTGCTTTGGCTTTTTTGCCCACCCCGCAAGCCATTTCACCCGATCACCGACGAGACCACAGAGAAATCCTTTGAGTTATAGGCGCACTTGAACGGGGGGGGGGGGGGGGGGGGGCGCTCAGGGGGCCACCTTTTCACATTTGAAACTTTTCAATGTGGATGAAAGAAAGTTGACTCTGATCCTGAAGAAAAAAATATTGATTGTTATGACTTGATTGTCACCAAAATGTGCTGGCAAATTCTGTCTGGCAATAAGCCAGCGATTGGCATCCGAGGCGGAGGGATCGTTGGGGACGGCTCTTTTCCGGTTCTTTTCCGGTTCTTTTGTCCGTTGGCCCTTCATGTCTGGCTGCCGGTGATGCATCAGGTCAGGCCAAAGCGTCAAAGGCTTGCGCTCCATGGCAGAAGGTCGTTGAATCCGCGCAAAACAACCTTCAAAAAAAACCAAACGTACGTGCTTTGCCAATAGTGGGACAGAGACCCCCCCCCCCCCGACCGCCCAAAGCTCAATGGGTGACGGTCCATAAGTAGCCAAGCGCAATTCTGCGGGTGAACGCTGGAGAGTCCAACAAAGAGTGCCAACCAAAATCCAAGTCCCGAATGTTTCCAGCTAGCGACACGAATGGTGAGACAGCCGACGTCCCAAATGGTTCCTCCGTCGGCTGGATGGAAAAGTGCCGCCTTTGGGCGGAGATGTGCGGCTTTCGGGACCGTCCCAACTGCGTCTTGCCTTTGTGCTTCCAGCCAGGGCGGGGCCACTCCCGCCCGAGAACGTGCGCATCTCCTCCCTGCCCCCCACCGCGGACGAGCCTGGAGACGGCGACGGACGAGGTAGCTCACTGGCGTTGAATCGAGTCTGCGTCCTTCGGTCTCCCGCCTTCCAAAGACGCGGAAGGCTCCAAATGGTGCCGTTTGCGGGCGTGCCTCGCCGACGGCCGGGAGGGGCTCCGGACGCTTTGGTCTCGGCGACTCGCCTTGATGCATTTTTGCGCCATCATTCAGAGGGGGCCGTCTGCGGGAAGAAGCTGGTGATCCAGACCGGGCGCACGCAGCGGGGGGCCTTCCTCGGCGGACATGACCCCGGAGCCGCCTCGGCGACGCATTTTGAGGAGAGCGCCCCCGCGCGTCAAGAGGACGCCGAGGTAAAACGCAAAGCCCGCCGTCGGGCGACGAGGTTGATCTGAGCACCAAACGCAATCCGGGACGGCGCGGCTGACGGGCCGAGGTCGGCCACGCCCATTTTGTGATTTTATGGGATGGCGCCGAGATCATCTTGGAGCGCCGCGGACGCTTGCTACACGCCTCTTCTTCTCGATGTGGCGTGTGTGTCGCCCGCAGAGGGGCTTCAGTTTGCGCAAGCTGTGGGCCTTCACCGGGCCGGGCTTCCTCATGAGCATCGCCTATCTGGACCCGGGAAACATCGAGTCGGACCTGCAGTCTGGAGCCAAGGCCGGCTTTAAGGTACGCGTGCGCGCGCGGGCGCCGCCCTCATCCTTGTCCTTATCGTCGGCCCTTTTTGAAAGGGGAAAAAGAAAAGATGGGGCCGACCGGACCCGCAAAACAGCTTGGCGGGCTCTTCGGAGTGCGCTCGGAGACCTGCGCCTCATTTATTTCCACAAAGCGCAACGACTCGGGCAGACGTTGTCAACGTCCAAAGTTGGCGTGAGAGCAAGTCGGCCGTCTTTGAGGTTTTGCTGGCAGAAAGCTGCACCCCGCAAATGAGCCCGAACGGCCACTCGCCACAATTTGGCTCATTTGGCTCAATGGAAAAAAACGAAAAAACCCCCAAGGTCCGCTCCCCCCCAAGCCAGTGTCGGGGGCCGGTGGATCTAATAACAGTCGGTGTCGCGTCGCTTGCCGTCAGCTTCTGTGGGTGCTGCTGGGGGCCACGGTCATCGGGCTCCTGCTGCAGAGGATGTCGGCCCGGCTGGGCGCGGTCACCGGGATGCACTTGGCCCAGGTGTGCCACCGCCACTACCGCACGGTCAGTGTCCCGCCGCCGTCTCCATCTCTCTGTCCGCCGCAGCGGCTGGAGCGGCGTGTCGCTGGGCGCGCAGGTGCCCCGCGTCCTCCTGTGGCTGATGGTGGAGCTGGCCATCATGGGCTCCGACATGCAGGAGGTGATCGGCTGCGCCATCGCCTTCCACCTCCTCTCGTCGGGCAGGTGAGGGCGCCGCCGTGCCGTTTGCGCCCGTCCTCGCTGAGCGCTGTGCTTGTGGCCCCCGCCGGCAGGATTCCCTTGTGGGGCGGCGTCCTCATCACCGTGGCGGACACCTTTGCCTTCCTCTTCTTGGACAAGTACGGTGAGTGCTTCTGCCCCCGAAGACCCCGCCCGCAACCTAAAGCAACCTGGCTGGCGCTCTCGCAGGCCTCAGGAGGTTGGAAGCCTTTTTCGCTCTGCTCATCGCCGTCATGGCCGTCGCCTTCGGATACCAGGTACAAACGTGACTCTTTTTCGCGGTTCTTTCTTGCTTTGCTTGCACCGACCTCGACCTCGACGGCGTTTTTCGGGTTCGTGACGGGCCAGCGGCTGAAACGGAGAACAGAAATGTGACAAAAGAAACCGAAGCCCGTCAAGGCGGACAAGTGACATGCCATCGTGAGCATTCATGAGGGAAAGCAGCCATTCCGGAGCTTGAAAAGCGACATTGCAGGCATTTCCAACCCAAAACCCCCATCAGGATAGGGTTTGGGGGGGGGGGGGGCAGCTGATTCAAGCGCTTTGAGTTGCAAGCGTGTCCGCGCAAGGAATTCAACTGCAACTGCTGACCAAGCACAGCGATCCTTTCGGCTACCACTAGAGGGAGCCGCGTTGAGGGCCGGGGTGAGGGGGGAGGGAAAAACAAAAGGACACCAAAGCAGCTTTTTTTTTTTGTCTTTGTCTTCCGGCCCCCGGCCCCCGGCAGTACGTGACGGTGAGACCGGACCAAAGCCAGCTGCTGAGGGGGATGTTGGTGCCGTCTTGCCGAGGCTGCGGCGCCGTCCAGCTGGCTCAGGCGGTGGGCGTCGTGGGCGCCGTCATCATGCCCCACAACGTTTACCTGCACTCCGCTCTGGTCAAGGTGGCGCCGAGGCGGACGCCCCCCCCCCCCCTCTTTGCGCCGGAGCCGCTAAGCGTTGCCGACTGTCCTCCTCAGAGTCGGGAGGTGGATCGCTCCAGCAAGAAGAGCATCAGCGAGGCCAACAAGTATTTCTTCCTGGAGTCCTGCGTGGCCTTGTCGCTGTCCTTCGTCATCAACGTGTTTGTGGTGGCCGTCTTCGCCGAGGCCTTTTATGAGCGCACCAACGCGCAAGTGGTGAGTACGGCCTGCCCGAGTCCCGCCTTTCTGCTTTTTTTCTTTTCTCCCCGCTTCAGTTGCGGGGCGCTTTGCTTGCAGAACGCTGTCTGCAACCGCACGGGGAGCCCCCACTCGCACCTCTTTCCTCTGGACAACAGCACTCTGCAAGTGGACATCTACAAGGGGGTACGCCGCACTCTTTTCTCACGTCTTGGCAAACTCCCAGGTGAAGCTCCTCTCGCGTCCCAAAAACGAGACTTTGGAGCCGAGGGCGCTTGCTTGCTATTGGGCAGAAATGGGAAAAAAGATCTTGAAGTCCTCTGGCTCCGCCTTACTTTTCAGTGCAGGTGTTGTTAAAACGGCTCATGCGGAATGGCGCTTGCTTTGGAAGGCGGTCCTGTAATCCCGCCGTCGTCGGTGTGCCCCGCTTGGCCACCGGGCGGCAGTATAACGCCCTCGCGGGCGGCCGTTGACAGATGCGTCGGCTTCTCTTCCTCTTTTGCGTCCGCTCCGCCGTCACAATGCTTGTCGGAGCTTTCAACTTTCGATCGGCTGCGAGTCGCTTGATGCTCGGGCAGCCGTAGCGCTCCTGATCTGAGGCCGAGTGGGCGCGGCGGACTGGAGGTGGGCGCGGCGCCAAAGAGCTTGAACGAGCGTCCTTTTGTGTTCAGGGAGCGGTGCTGGGCTGTTTCTTCGGGCCGGCGGCCCTCTACGTCTGGGCCGTGGGCATCCTGGCGGCCGGTCAGAGCTCCACCATGACGGGAACCTACTCGGGCCAGTTTGTCATGGAGGTCGGCGCGCCAAAGCCCCGAGCCGCTCCGAGCGAAGAACGCCGGCGACGCCTCTTTCTTTTTTCTTTTTTGTCCCCCGCAGGGCTTTTTGAACTTGCGCTGGTCTCGCTTCGCTCGGGTGTCGCTGACCCGCTCCCTGGCCATCGTGCCCACGCTGCTGGTCGCCGTCTTTCAGGACGTGCGCCATCTGACGGGCATGAACGACTTCCTCAACGTGCTGCAGAGCATGCAGGTGGCCCGCGTTTCCCATCCTCCTCCCGACTCGCTTTCCGTCGGATACGATGCATACGCTAACCCCGAGTGGTCGCGGGGGGGGGGGGGGGGGGGGGGGTGGTGATCTGGCTGTGAAATGAGATCAGTCGGTCGCTAAGACGTGGCTTGGCGAGACGGCGCCGTATCAGGAAAGTGGAGCCACGAGTGTGTTTTTGTTTTTTTTTTGTGTCCCGCAGCTTCCGTTCGCCCTCATCCCCGTCCTCACCTTCACCAGTTTGCCGTCTCTCATGAAGGACTTTGCCAACGGCTTGTGAGTGCGGCGCCCTGCGCGTTGCCCCACTTGTTGCGTTCCCAAAGCAAATTGGCAGCCGGCGTGGCTTTGTCCCCGCAGCTTTTGGAAGATGTGGGGCGGCCTGGTCATCTTGGCGGTGTGCGCCATCAACGTCTACTTTGTGGCGCTTTACGTGGCCATGCTGAGTAGCGCCTGGCTCTACATGCTGACCGCCTTGCTGGCCGCCGCGTACCTGGCCTTTGTGGGATACTTGGTAAGCTCTAAGCCCCTTTCGCACACACAAATGACAACTCGGCCAATTCGGTCCGGTCCCGGGGGGGCCGCGTGCTTTATTTGCACACATTTTTGGCCACGTTTTTCAGACTTTAAGAGTACATTATTCCGTCGTATCGAACGGGATTCGCGTCCCCCCCTTCCTCCCTATGCTCTGCAACTTCAAGTAACTGCGCCACCTGGCGTTGAAGTGCCCGTCATTACAAGTCCAAATGAAATGAATGCAGTCGTTGACATCGAACCTTAATCGCGTACCAACCTCCGGTGGGCCGGATTTGGCCCGCGGGCCATAGTTTGCCCACCCCTGGTGTAGACTGCGCAAGGTTAAAATATCCAATATCAAATTTAAATTCATAATTTGTTGTGTGGTAATCAAAGCTTACTTGTGTTGTTTTACTGTAAATGGTTACAAGCTTATCAATATACCCAATCGGAGATTGGAACTTTTTTTTTGAGATGGCTCTTTGTTCCCGTACTTTGTCATTTATTTTTTAGAGCACTCCATGTTTTACTGTATGTTTACACATCAGTTGACATTATTTTTGGAAGTAAATTAATTTAAGCAACAAAAAAAAAAACAAACTGAGCAGCCATTTGGGAGCCGAAAGAGCCGGCTCTTTTTAGTGAGCCGAGCCAAAAGAGCCGTAATTCCCATCACTAGCTTCAACGTGTAGCTCTTTGGTTTGAACATTTGACACCGACCGGGTCAAATGAGATGAGGTCATCGTTAGTTTGCGTTCATATTTTGAGCCGCTTTCTTCCGGTGGTGTCTCGTGAGAGGTTTTTAGTTTCTGAGCTCAAATTGGTGCTCCGGCTTGATAAATGCGTTGAGTTGAGCCGGAGCAGCAGGCCGCACTCAACTGAAAGTGCTTGAATTCAGCTTCGGCGCGCGTGTCCCAGCCCAAAGCGATTCCTCCGCAGCCGCAACTGCGGCAAATGCCGGCTGCAAAAAGTGCCCGTTTTCACTCCACTTCTCGGCATTGTTTGCAGACGTGGCTGTGCCTGGTGGCTCTGGGGGCGCCCCGCCCGGATCCGAGCGGCCTCGGAGGTAACGACGTCGGTGTCCTGACTGAGCCGCAGCCGGAGTTTGGTTCCTGACGGCCGCGACGGCCTTTGAACGGGTCCAGGGTCGCCCGCGCAGGTGATGGCGCTTTGCGAGTCGGAGCAAATTCCTCAACGGGTGTCGCCACGAGGCCCCGTTTGGATGTGAATCTGGTGCTAATCTGAAAAGAAAAAAAAGGTCCCTTTTCCACGTGTTGCTGACACGATTTTGATGACTTAAAAGTCGTGGCCATCTTTCAACCCTACCTCAAAACTCACTCGTATTCTTTGGCATTTGACTGTTTCCTGCTTCCTGTCATCATTGTTACTGATTGACTGTTGTCTATGTGAGTTGCTCCATGTACAGCATTTTGTATGCAGCGGTGGATGTTGGGAAGGGCTTTCTAAATACACTTGAGTGGCGATGCTAAGCAGCCTCTTGAACAGTGCCGTGCTAATGTGATGTTTGGGGGGAGGAAAGGCATTTTCCTCAAGCCTGGAAGCTCCCATCCAAGAAATCATCCTCCGTCCGTGTTCTGAGGGCAATCCGGAGCCAGGAGGCCGGGGGAGGCCCCGATTCCGGAGGTACTTCTCTGATTGTACGCTAGGGGGCGGTGTTGGCATTCAACCAATACTCGAGATGAACAACTGGCGTGTTGGGCTCCACTGTGCCAGTGTTCTTTTGCCTCCCGATACCACAAACTGTACTTCAAAATACTAGGGACGCAACTTCTCTTCTTTCAAACGAAAAACATCTCTGTTTTAAGGGCGTATTCCCCACCCTATCTTAGCATCAGCGTGAAGTTTGCAAGCTAACGACAATCACATCGAAGTAAGCTACGTGATCGTCTCACGTTTTGTTTTGTGGCCTCGGAATGTTCGCAAAGCGCCGCTTATTGTCAAGTGAACCGAGTTCAACTTTGGTCGTTGCATTCGATGAGGCCAAGCGCCTTGAATACGACAAAGGCGAAATGCGCGGCCGCTGCGTATTCCCACGTGGCCCTTACATGTTATTCTTTGCGTGGTCACAGTTGGCATAATTGCGTTTTTAGAAGCCACGGATATTCGAACGCAAACAGTGGAGCGACACGTGTCGACGCTTCCGATCCTGGCGTATGTTCTTCCACCTCGATGGGAGAATGGCGACTTTTGTCCGGAGTAGGCCAGAAAGTCTTCCTTTCTTTCCGCAGAAGGCTATTACACTTCCCCCCCGGTGGCCAAGCGAGCGGAGCGCCATCAATTGGGCGCAGCGCAAACTCGTGAGCGGCAAACGGTGTCATTGGCCGCATTCTACTTTCTGACCTTGTTGTTTTTGAAGGCACAACTCTTTACGTAGAGGAGAAAAGTCAGGTCAAAGTACGGCGAGGCGGGGCGGGGACGGATGATTGGCATTTGCCGTCAATTTCAACAGTCAAAGATGACTTGAATCGGAGCCTTTTTTTGTCGTGTTTTTGGAGTCACCGGCGATCTCTTGGGTTAGACGCGCGCTAACGCTTGCCGAGACGCGTCGTCAATGGCGCTCGTGACAAATTTGTCCCATTGCCATCACTCGGATGCGCAAGTGGCCAAGCGCCGTAGTGCGATTCCCATGCGGCCTCGTCGCTTTCCCTTTTGCTGGCCTTGCGGTCGCCGCCCGCGCGCTCAAGTGAGCTGAGGAGTGGCGGCCGGACGGGTTTGTCTCCTTTTGTTTTCTTCTTCTGGTGTCACGGAGGCCGACTTATGTAAGAGGGAGGGGGAGTCTTCCCGCCTGCGTGCTTTTGTTTTTCTCAATGAGCCAAACGTCTCCCCGCCGAGCCTGTGCGCGAGGCCCCTTTCCTGGAAACTTCCAGCAGAGGCGACCGGGGGCAGGCCCGAGGTTTGGGGCGGGGGTGGCGCCGGTGGTTGCGCGGCTCCGGTAGTGGCGGAGGCTGTCGGGAGTGGGCGTTCTCTTCCAGCAAATCACGTGACTGCCGACCCGAGCGGCCCGGCCGCTCTCGGCCAGCGCTTCCTTTTTGGCGGTGGCGTTTTTTTGGTTGCCATCCTTACGTACGCATGTTATTCCACACCCAAAAACTTGGATTCTTGTTTCCCCTCCCACCACCTTACACTTCTCTACGTTCATATTTCTCAACCAATTCAAACCACTCCAACTTCAAAATACTCCCGCCCCAAATTCCCGCCAGCCAGGTTGTTTTTCCTCCTTCCCGAAGTTCACCGTTTTGTACAATTCCACATGGCCCCCTCCCCAAAATTCAACAACATTCAACCAAAAAGTTGCACATCTTGCCCCTTCAAAATTCATCACCGACTGCTGCATTGGCCAAATGGCACACTTTTCACCGTCAAATTCAATTTGCTTCCATTTTCAGTTGGAATTCCCACATGCAGACATGTACTACGTCGTCGGTGTCCAAGTCGCGGTCCGGGGACCGGATCCGGCCCGCGACATCATTTTATGTGGCCCCTGAAGGCGTATCATCTCCCATTGACTTTGTGTGTGTGTGGGGGGCGAGGTTATCATTGAAATAATGCAATTTTCCATTCTAATCTAGAGCGTTCAGCTCTAATTGAACAGCACAGACAAAGAAGCTGGTACTTTTCAGAGTTGAATGGTAGAGGACAATTTCCTTCTGACTTATACGTTCCCTCTTCGACACGAACTTTCAGTATGTTACCTGTTGATAAATTCTTTCAAGAAAATTGGACCGGTCGTAAATGGAACTCGGCGTCGTCATTTTCCACTTTCAAAGTCACGTATGGATTTTGGGGAAATAGGCGGCACGCTCACCGACGTCTAAAGTGCGACGATTCTCACAGGCGCTTGAAAATGCCTTCCCCTCGATGGCAACGCACTAGATGAGTTTCGGTGTTTGCAAACATGGCCTCCGAGATGCCAGCGCACCTTCATGACGTCACCGTTGTTTGCAATTATCACGTCGTCAAGCTTGTAAGTTTGCCGGTTTTCTGAACGAGAAATGCAGAGCTGCACATTTTCAATTTCCAAACATAATTCCCAAGGCGCTTTGTTGACAGCAAGCCAACTTTTGCCTTGGAACAACTCACCGTTGACGATCAATTATGGCTGCTGCAAACCTCCTCCGGGACAAACGTCACTCTCAAACGGCCGGTGGGACGTGCCCGGAACACCTCATTGGGATGGGGAGGAATCCTAAACAGACGCCCCCAAGCCACCTCGCCTGGCTCCTCTCGACAGGAAGTAGTGACTCGACTCCGACCTGCCCACGCCGCCCCCACGGATTAACCGGCCTTCCGTCAAATGTGGCGTTTGAAACGAGTGTCCGAGCTGTAGAAACCTTCTCAATGAAAAACCGCAGGGGATGGTTGGGGTCTGTTGCAAGCCTGATGGGTTTTCGGTACCGAATCACTACTTTTCAATTGTACACGTGGGTTTGGACGATGAGCCTGAGTTGGGTTTGACAAATGTTGTCTTTTGGCCTCGGAAGAAAAATGGCAGCGTTTGGTCCAAATGTCATAAGAGAGCCGCAACTTATCTTTTTTCCTTACTTTCGTTCGGCTTCGCGGCGCTCCCGCTTAGCCGCGCGAGTTCTGTCGTTCAATCGAGTGTCCGCTCGAGGTTTTTATTTTTTTCCACGGAGCCACCGAATCCAGTCTGGCGCGGCGGGATGAGATGAGATCCTCTGCGTTTGAGGAGGCAACGCAAAGGCCTTGTTTCAACTTCAGCGTCGCATCCTACATTTCAGAGGCTCTTTTATGACCTGAGCCATGTTCATGCGACACCCGCCATCCCGTCCCCAAAGGTGCAACAATGGCCAATTTTCAGTCTCAATACCGTCGGCCGACCGACGACGATGCACGGAAGAGCCCCGATCGTCGTTTGTTTGTCGTTTCTTTTCGGACGTAACAATCGAGGTAGCAAATGACAGCGGCTCTTCGCGGGGCTGGAATGTGACGCGTGCGGGCCGGGGAGGAATGCCTCGACCGCGCCCCCTCTCCGCGGCTCTGCCAATCAGAAAAGGTGGCCGGTTTCAGGGCACCCGCCGGCCGCCAACTGGAGAAAAACAACGCGCGGGCTATTTGACAAAAGTCCTATTTATGTCCTTTGGGGCCGCGGTGGAGTTTTTCCGCGCGGGGGCGAGGTGTAGCCTCGAGCGGCGGCCGCTTTGAGAGCCTTCCGAGCGCGTCCGGCCGAGGTTGTTTACGTGTAGTAAGGGGGCGCTTGAAACCGACCAGGCTTGCCCCATTTCCTCGCTTGTTTTCCTCGTCGGCTCGCTCGCGCCCGCTGGATTCTACTCCATGTTGACGCCGCCGCCGCCGCCGCAGCCGCCGGCGCCGCTGCTGCAAAGGTGACGACTCGACGGCCGCGGGAAGCCAAGGAAGGACCCCCCCACAGACCGCCAGCAACCCCGCCCACTGGCTCCTTCTTATCGCCGTCGAAAAGCCGTGTTCCGGGCTCAGCCCGCTTTTTAAAAAACAGTTTATTTATTTATTTATTTGGCTAGCCAACTAAAAAAAAAAAAGTAGAGGCGTCGGGGAAGAAAGACAGACGGAGAGCAGCCGAGCCACGCGGGAGGGCACGAGAAAGGCGCCAGTGACAGGCGTTCTCGGCGAACCATCGGCTGGGTCGGAACCGTCAAGACGGAAGCCAATGACGGCTACCCGACAGTGGCCGGGGACAGGACAGGAATTGAGCATTTTCAGGGCTCCGCGATTGTCCGATGGAAAGTTCGGTTATCACCCAAGTGCACAAAGAAGACGTCCAAGTGTCGCCCAAAACAGGTGAGTCGCCTCGGGACGTGTCGGGGAGGAGGGGGGGGGGGCGCTTCTCGGTCGCCGCCGTCCCGCCACTTTGAATCGGGCCGCGTTCGTTTGACACTTGACAAACAAACAACGAGCGGCGCTTCGATTTCAAGTCGCTCCGAGCGGCCCGAGTGACGTTGAATGGAGACGACGAAAAGGACGCTCGGCGACGCATTTCGAGTCAACTCGGAACTTGAGCTCTCAAATGGAAAAGGTCGCCGGAGTTTGCTGAGCAAGAAACGAAAGCCGTCCGAGCCTCGGCCAGTGTCCGCTTGCGGCTCGTTTGGGAGAGCGGCCCTTCGTTTTGCTTTTGCCACTAGCGCGCGACTGCGCGACAACAACATGCTCGCTCGCTTCGCTCCCCTTTCGAACTGCGCTCGGCAGTTTGAGTCGCATTCTGGAGGTGGGGGCGGGGGTGCTTGTTTTTTTTTCTGTGTTTGCATAACGCCAACACACACCGTAAATAATCTCGCCGTTGCACTGGAGAATGTGTACGGTTGGGGGGGGGGGGGGCGGGGGCGCGCTGACAGCGGAATGCTGCAACACCCCCGCACCCCACCCCGCCCCCCTCCACCACCCGGGCCCTACCCGCACACGCCCAAAAATAAAAGATACTATTAATCAATGAAGTTGCTTCGCGTGTGAGCCTTGGGGAGGCTTTTGTTTGGGTGTGCGAATCAACAAATGTTTGTCTCTTGGAGCGGGCGGGCGACAGCGCGCTACGTCTCGATCGTGCCGCGCCGGCGCACTTTTGTCCCGTTTCTCGTCCGTTCCTCTTCCCGGGAAGCTCGACGGCAAGGCTCTCCGGGTCGCAGGCGCGCCGCGCCCCGCGTCCTTGTGACTTTGGGCCGCTCCGCCAAACAAAACTCCGAGCCGGCCGCAGAGCGCACCGAGGTGTGACCGAGGGACGCTCCGTCCCGGCGCCGGGCGGCCTCGGAATGTTTTCTGTCGGCGGAAGGTCGCGCCGCCAAGCCGGCGTGCGTTTTCCCGCCCTGCCCGCGCGATTATGTAACCTGCGCCGGCCATTTCCAGCGGCGGATTTCATGCGCGGCCGCAGACTCGCTCCTCTTTGCAAAAGTCACGAGGATCTACGGATCTATCGGGCTATCGATGGATCGATCTGGCGAGCTACGCACACGCGGACGCACGACGAGTTGGACAAATCCTCAACGATGATGTTGCCTTGCTGTTTTCTTTGCGTGCATGTTGCTCGTCAGAGGGAGCACCCAAGTCCACCTCTGGCCTCCCTCCACTGGCTCTCTGTGCAGTTCATTTGAAGGCTTGCGTTCAAATCTTGAACTGACCTCCTGTTTTAGCGGGAAGGGGGGGGGGGGTGAAAAGTGGTAAAAATTCATCAAGTGAACGTCTATCGTGGGATTGGTCTTTGTCCGCTGGCTGGAGTCTTTCTTGGTTTCCCGGGCTGTCCGTAGAAAGACGAAAAGCAACCGCGTGCGGCAAAGAAGAAAAATGCGGGGGCCGCGTGCGAGGTCCTTGAAGTTTTTGTCAAAGTTGCTATGAGCAAAGGCCGACGTGCACGCCGGCTGAGCTTTTTTGTGTGTTTTGCGCGGCAGGCCAGGTGAGCCGCTCGGCCCTGAAGCAGCCTCGGAGTTGTAACCTCTTCAAAGCGCTCTTCTGCTGCCTGCGAGCTCCGGATGGGTCCCGACAGCCGCCGCCGCCGCCGCCGCCTTCCCAGCAGGCCTTGCTGGAGGCGCAGGAAAATGGGGCGCTCGTTAAGGTAACTATCAAATGGGACAAGAAACTCTCTCGCCCGCCCGTCGGATCTTGAACACGTCGGGCGACGCGCGGGCGTAGCGTGCGCTCGCCGGGCCCGAGAAAGGCGTCGTAACCCAACAGTAGTTCACGTCGGCCTGGCGGAAAGCCGCGACGGAGAAACGATTCCCGTGTGGCCCACGTGATGGACGGACGGATGGCCATAAATGCTCGCCCGGTCAATTGGGCTCACGTGGCCTCAACTTTGCCAATTTGCCAAATTTCGACGCCTGCCGCGCTCTCTTCCCTTGACCTGCGAATGAAAAAGGGCTCCAAATGTCAGCAGTGGCCCGGAGAACACATCTGAAAAGGTCACATTGCAAAACTTTGCCTTCAATACCTTGAAGCGTCTCAAATAGACTTTCCCATTTTGCGTGTGTTAAATGTTCATTCCAATCCACACGTTGGTTTTCTAACTCTCCCAAAGAGTGCACGGCGCTTCCAGACTCTGCAGCGGCATGTCTGAGGAAGTTTCTGAGGAAGAAAACTTGAACTCATGGCCGGCACCCTCAACTTTTTGTCAAGGTCACTGAAAGGCCCAGGGGTCAAAAGCTGGCTTTTTCTCCAACAATTTGCCAGTGTTGTTGTGTGTGTTTAATTTCAATCAATTCTTGTGGGTGGGAGAAAAAAACAGGTACTCTAGTGGTGTCATACTTGTTAGTGAATCGATGTCAGCCGGTTTCAATCAAACCTGAGGCCCGGGGGCCATTTGCGCGCTGCGCGGGGGGCCATTTTACGGCCCCGTGCTCCTCATCAAAGGTGGTGTTGCCATGTTCCTTTTGTGTGCCGTGATCGATTTCATTGAACGTCGTCGTCGTTTGGAACACGCGGCGAAGGCTGACGGCCGTCCGTGTGTCGTCAGTTGTGCGACGCCGGCCTCCTGCCCCGGGTGACCGCCCGCGACCAAGGCAAGATCTGCGTGGTCATCGATCTGGACGAGACGCTGGTGCACAGCTCCTTCAAGGTGGGCCCCCGCTGGCACCGCCCATTCGCATGTTTTGGACATTTGTTTCAAATTTTGAAGTTTTAGATGTTTATCAGGCCCCCCCCCCCCCCTACCATCTTCTCTCGCAAAACCCAAAGACAATTTCTTGAATGACTATGTATTGTGCGTGCGGCCTGGAGTCAAATATTTCCAGCAGGGATGGCTTACGTGAGGTCACGTATGCGCGAGCGCGGAGCCCCGGCGCAGGCGCTAAGCCAACGTCTGCCCTCTCTGTTTCCGCCGCAGCCGATCAGCAACGCGGACTTCATCGTGCCCGTGGAGATCGAGGGGACCACGCACCAGGTGAGCGGCCGCCGCCGGCGCGCAGACCAATTTGCAGCCCGTGCGACGGAGCCCCCTGCTGGCCGGACGGCGGGAAGGCAGCTCGACGGCCAGCGGCTCGGCGGCGGGAGGCGGTGCCGCCGAGGCGCGGCCTGGTGCGGGCCTCTGCCTGGTTCAAGTAATCCAGGATAGGCTGCTTTACGCCGGCCCGGCCTATTCTTGATTACTTGTTTCGGGAAGGGGCCGTTGGCGGCTGACCGGGGCTTCCCCTTTTCCTCATGAAGGTCACGGTTGGGACTTTTTTTTTTTTTTTAACTTTAAAGAAGGCTGATGCCAATATTTACTTGGATTCATTGATTCAAAGTAACAGGTACTTTTTCGAGACCGAGCGATCGCTCAAATGTTGCGGGCAGGCTCGCGAGGAGTCAAACGACACTTCTTTTGGAAGCTTCACTCGCAGATCGGCGGAAAGAAGTGATGTGTTTGCTTTTGTCCCCCCCCCCCCCCCCCGATGCATGGGCAGGTGTACGTGCTCAAGAGGCCGTATGTCGACGAGTTCCTGCAGCGAATGGGAGAGCTGTTTGAGTGCGTGCTGTTCACCGCCAGTTTGGCCAAGGTACCCGGCGGCAGACGCGTCACCTTCACATCGCCAGCCTCATTGGCCGCAGTGCGCTCGACACACCATATGCAAAAGAATCGCTCCCTTAAATGGCAGCATGCGCTTGGCATGCACTTGATTAGTTTGATTAGTCACATTCGCCCCGCCCAGTCCAGGTGGTTGAAAACTCAAGCAGCGGTCAGGGCCATTTCAGCGACCGGCCCTCAAAACTCGGTTGACTTAACTCTCCACGAATGTAAAGTCTCCCTCGTCTGCGGCCAACGCTGACTGACCGCTCGTCGCGGCTTCTTCTCCGCCAGTACGCCGACCCCGTGACGGATCTGCTGGACCAGTACAGCGTGTTCCGGGCCCGCCTCTTCCGGGAGTCGTGCGTCTTCCACCAAGGCTGCTACGTGAAAGACTTGAGCCGGCTGGGCCGAGACCTTCGCAAGACGCTCATCTTGGACAATTCTCCCGCGTCCTACATCTTTCACCCCAACAATGCTGTGAGTTCACGGTTCCCGCCCGCTTCCCGCCAGTTGCTTTGCTTTCAGGAACAAAAAGGATATGGGAACCGTCGCGAGCCCGGCCGTTGTTCTGATGTTCGTATTTCCGCTTCGTTTGAGTAAAAGCCACCTTTCCCTCGCCCCTTCCATAAGTTACTCGGAACATGAGCACCAAACGTGCCCATTTATTTGCATACAGTGAAACTCCTCTAGAACGAAACCTACTTGGGTGAAAATGTGAAAAAAATCTTCATGCGTGAATCAACAATGCGTCCGATTAACTGCTCAGTTATAAGCAGTTATAAGCACTTATAAGTTATAAGTCATAATTGCTTATGGCTCGACGGACATTCAAATCAACAAACGTTTCATCGAATGCTTTACTTGTTATCATGCTAAAAACCTTACGCTAACCGGCGCGCTAATGAGAGAGAAGGCGAGTTCCATCGCGCTAACTATGGCCATCGAGGACTACAAGGCGTCCCGTGGCTGACTTAAAAGTTCATTGCATGACATCAACTGAGCAACGCTGGCTTTGGTAGCGATCGAGGGGAGGTCGAGCTAGAGACAGTGAGACGGTGGAAAGAAAAGCCGCCGGGTCCAGGAAGTATCTGTTATTGTTAGATGCGGACGTAGCGTGAACGTTGCATTGCTAAAATGGCTACAAGACGGAACTTTGGATGTCAAGCAGCTAAGACCAGAAGCGCTCCGACTCTGGAAGAGAGGCTAAAAGTGATCAAAATGAAAGACGGAGCAAGCAAGATAAAAGACGTGATCCAAGAAATTGATGGAAGTGTAAGTGAATGCTGATCGTAAATTTCACAATTTCTTTTTTTTACGATTGTGTGTGCGTTTAAATCCGAGATCAAATTTGCTACAGTGAAAAAACCCCTGTTGTGAAAAATGTCTTTAGTTTGAGAGGAGATTCACTGTGCAATGAAAAATGCTCAAAATAAGCAACAAATTGCGGTTGAGAGGAGGGGTGCCCAACCAGCCGCCGTGGACCCTAACATGAACATACGAGACAAGACTGAGTTTGCAGAAGGTCATCACTGCCGACCTTAGTGGGAGACCTGACGCGAGGAGGCAGTCACGCGCCTTTGGAGTGGCTTAAGTGCAGAAGCATCACTTTATGGTACTGTAGCTCATGTGTACCGTTTTAAACGGATTCTGCCGGCGCTCCAGGAGACCCCCCCCCCCCCCCCCCCAGTGCTTAGGGACGTTGATTTGAGCGACTGCCACCGCGTACGATGAATTGAGGTCTCACGCCTCCGCTCTTGGTGACGTGCGTGTGCGTGGTCCTCAGGTGCCTGTGCTGTCGTGGTTCGACGACGTGGACGACGCCGAACTCCTCAACCTTTTGCCCGTGTTTGAAGAACTCAGCCGGGCGGAGAACGTTTACACCCAGCTGGACCAGCTTCGCGGCCATTAAGGGACCGCCTTCCGCCGCATGTCGCGCTTTGAAACGGCAGCTGTTCGACGCGTCGTCGCCCGCGTGGGCTTCGAGACGTTCCAAAGCCCGATGACGCTTGCTTGGCCGTTGTGATTGCGGCAAGAACGATTCCAAATCTTCCCAACGGCCACCCGAGCGCCACCGTCGCTCCTATTTAGCCGAGTAGGCCAATTGTTCTGGTGCCAAAACGGTTGCTGGCATGCCCTCATTTGGCTGTTCTACGTCCTTTTTATCGAGTGCCTTGAAGGAACCGCTGGGGGCTTTTTTGAAATCACTACCGGGTTTTATACACCATTCGTTGTTTTCTATGGAAATCCAATTTGAAACTCGTTCCTCTATGCAAGGCGTTTCCGTCAGCGTTTCATCGAACTGGAAGTCGGCGTTGGCCTTTTAAATAAGCAACAAAACAAAGAAAAGGTCACGCTGCGGGATTCCCGCCCATTTGTGGAGCGCTTCGCATTACAAAGCAAACGCGACTTGTAACGTGAACAAAACGCATCCGTGAAGCGGCATGCGTTCGCACAAACCTCGACGTCATGTGGCGCGGTGCGCTTCCATCACATCGCTCTCAGTCCGGACACATCAAGGATGTTTGTGCAAAATCCTCTTTTGGACTTTGATGACATACGGCTCGGATGACAATGTCCAGACTGTTGGCCCATTAATATCCGCGTACCGGATTGGAAACGCTAAATTGCAATTGTGCTGTTCCCATTGACCAAAAAAAAAAAAAAGAAGTCAAATACGTGTCACATTGGGCCTGAACCAATCAGAATGGACTTTCAGTATGAATGGAGTCTTAATGTGTCCGGTTCTCAATTGCTATTTTTCTAAATGTCACTCTTTGATTGTTTTGATTGGATTTCATCTTGGGACCCTCTTAAAATAGTGGCCGGAGTCATATTTTAAGCTTTAGACCAAAGAAGGAATTGCCTTCAACCTGCTCTCACGGTGCTGGCCACCTCCTGTTAAAATCGGCAAAATCTTTAGTCGCATCCATCATTCTGTTCGACCCCTGAAATGAAATTCAGAAATATCATCGGTATTTCTTTGTGTGTGTGTTTTTTTCTCAATGTGTTTTCTGGAGGGGGGGAAAATGACGGGGGCCATTATTTTAAGAAGGTGGCAAGACGTAGCTTTCAGACTGAGCAAGGAGCACAAAATCATAATCATGAAGAGTCTGTAGGCAGCTGACACACTGGAACGCGCTGGCACATACACACGCCACACATTCAGTCAAGCTTTCCGACTGAATTATTTTTTTTAGATATTAGCAAACAATCCTGATTGAGAGAGTCAGGTGTGCCTTTTGCAATGTGGAGCAATAAAAGTGTTGTGCCTGAAAGAGATTTGATGGCTTCAACACTTGAACGCATGTCATGCTGGGCATGAGTGAGGAATCGCACTGTCGAGAGCAAGTTTTCATGCTCAACATTTTCAACCGTTTTCCATTTGCCAACTTTAAGGCTGGCCTTGGACGGGAAGGTTTTGTTTGTGCCCAAAGAGTGACAACATAGCCAAAGTGAGAAGTTTGTTTCATTTTTGGGTGAGTTTCCTGGGCTGTTTTCTGTTCTGTTGAACACCGAATACAATTCTGCCCCCCCCCCCATGTTAACTAATTTAGAAAAAAAGTAAAGTATACCAGATGTGACGATCCAAGGTATGTGTTCACCCGTTGTCTTTGTTTTGTTTCCCATATCTTATCAGAGCTTTTCAAGACAAAGGTGCTAACATTTTTTTAATTGAAATAAAAATGGGTTCTAGTTTTCCTGGAGTAGTGTACTCGAGTATTTTTGTACTACTTTCCCCCTCGCATCGATCGAACGTCATTTGGCTGAAAAGGCTTTAAACTAGAGTTTACACCCGACGCTACGTTTGAATCAGCTGTTAAGGTTTGTATCATCGCGTATTGCGTTACAGCAAAATTGTGACTTTCTACTCTTCTCCCAAAGACCCGGCGTGACCGAGGCTTGAATAACTGCTGTTCTTAATTCTGAAGTTCGGAGGGCGACGAGCGGAATTGGAATGAAGTGACGTCACTTGTACAAAGCGGCGGCGGCCATTTTAGGTGGCCGAAGGCGAACGCTCGATCGCCAACGGGCGGGGGTGACTACTTCTTCGACTTTGGTGATCTTATCGACGCCATTGCTAGATTCGCGTTTTTTCCTTATGCCCCACTGTGTATAAATCAATGACGTCGTCGTCGTAATGACCAACTCGTCGTCTTCCTCTCTCCCCCTTTAACTTTCCGGAAGTGATGTACTTCATTTCTGATTTTTATTCTTAGCTTCATCATGTGGAATGCGTACTATAATACTATAGCGGCGACCGTTCGACGCGCATATGATAGGTGAGGGCTCGAAAATTCTTTCCTTCGTATAAATTGCTGCCCCGGGACCCGGAACAGGATCGTAGATCATTTGCAATTTTCTTGTCCCGATCGAATTTGGGGTTCCAAAACGAAGGACGTGTGTAGGTTAAATCTGAAACTTTGCTTAGCTTATTAATAACATATAGCTCAACCTCCATTTCGTCACATTTGTACAGTCCAAATAGTACACGCATCCTAAAGTGTATTTTGGTTGAGTGTTCAAATTTGGAGTGAGTGAAATAACCATGGGTCAAAAAGGCATCGTGCAAAAGTGGCGTGCGCGTCTCTGGGCGTTTCCGCAGTGACGTCGCCGCACCCCGCTTGCGCTTGCGTGACACGTCCTGGCTTTTCCAAACGGGACTCAAAGCGAAACGGAGAGAGACGAAACGATTCCGCGAAAGGGCCACAAAGCCAACTCGGGACCTCAGAAGCACAGGCCAGGTGAAAGACGCGCACACAGCGCCCTCGGGAAACCTCGAAATATTGCACGGATGACTTGACGTTTGGTGTTTTCGAGTTAATTGGCGAAATGTTGCAATTTGCGGCCTCGCTTGCCGACCTTAGCTTGGCGGGCTATGAACGCGTAGCGGGCGAGCGACAAACCAAACAACTAACCGGTGATCGCCACGTTTCAAATACTTGTTTTCCTCCCTTCTTTTTTGGTACGTAACACACAAAATTGTTCTCGAAAGCGACTCGACACGAGTCAAGTGTTGGGGGCGGCGAGTTTTGCTAATGTATGAAATCGACGGGCGAACCGACGCATCTGCTCTGGCTCGTTGTGTCTTGTGCGCTGCCGACGAACAAGAACAAGAATCGGCATCGACAAAGACACTCTTTTGGAAGCCGAGCGAAAAACGAAAGAAACGTTTCTCAAAGTAGGAAGTGACACGGATTAAAAAAAACAGAAATACATTTCACTGCCCGACTCACCTCGTCGGGCAGTTTGAAACAAAAGCCGACAACAAAAAGCGTTTACGCGTTCGTTTCCTGGACTAAAATAACACGACGTTCTATTTTGGAATTTTGGAGCGCACTTCTTGATGTAACATTTCTTTTGGGTAATGCTGAAGTGTCGGCCAGGACTTTGTACTTCTTCCGACTCCTTTTCAAAATGGCGGCGCACATTGTTTGTGTTGATCTAGTTGAGATTTTTCTTTTCCGGGCTATTTATTTTTTTCGTATTTCTGTTATTGTCAAAAGCTCAATTTCAAAACGCGTGGATGCGCAGCAAGTGATGAATCAAATAATTCATGATCAAATGAATTGACAACTTTGAGAAGTGATCGTTTACACTGTAGAACGCGGGTGTCACTCGCTTTATTTGGCCCACGAAAGCAAATGATGCGCATTGACTCGATGTTTCTCGCTCAAATACTACAACTGAAAAGTGTCCTCACCTCTAAAGATGCCGAGAGCTCGCAGCCATTTTTTGGTTCCTAATCCGACTTTTGAAATAAATGTGATTGTATTTCAACACTTTTTTGTTTTCTCTTTGCGATAGACGGCCATGGTCCGTGTTTTTGGATTCACATTCGTGACGGCCCCGCGGCAAAAAGGAGTTGGAAGCCCCTGGCTTCCAACCATTACGGACGTCGCCCACAACACTGGACACACCCAAAAGCGAAAGAGATCTAATCCGACAAAACCAGTGGGAACGAAATGCGAACCGCCTCGTTTGGACGTGTTGTCGTTCTTTCCTTTCCACTCAAGGCCAGCCTACGGAAAACGGTCGAAGATGTTGCGCATTAATGGACAATGCAGGTTTTTGGCCAACGAACACAGAAAAAAAGGAGAATAAAATGTCCTGTTTTTGGATAGAGGAGTGGCAATTGAAAAAAGTTTTCTTTTTATTGTACTTTGATTTCCCTTTTTCTGTTTGTAAGACCTTAAGATCGGAGATTTTTCTCGAGAGCCGCCGACTTTTTTCCCCCATTCCGTGACAAATGACGGCAAACGCAGTTCCGGCATTCGCGATCGCTCGCCTCCAAAATCTGGAGCAAAGTTCAGCGGCCATTTTTCGGAAGCGCCTAGGCGGCGTGTAATCGCTTTCTCTTTCCCCAGATCTCATCTTCTCGTGGCACCATGAACGTGTTTGACCGCAACATCGACTTGGATGCTCTCTTCAAGTTCTCCCAAATGTACGTTAGCACGTCAGACTTGTTGTCAATGGGCGCCGCGCTCCTCAGACGTGTGCCTCTGCCCCCCCCCGCAGATCTCATTCCACCCAGGTGCACCTGAAGAAGGTCTACTCCAGCTTGGCGGCGTGCATGTTCCTGGCCGCGGCTGGCGCCTACACGCATGTGGTCTTGCGCCTCTTCCAGGTACTCTGAACGGCGCTCCCTCGGTCGGCCTCCGCGTGCATTCTTGCATGTTGCGCGCCTGATGATGATGATGATGGTAGAACCAGTAGCACGATTTAACCCGTTTTACACCTTGCTAAAAACAAAAGCATAAACCCAACACTGCACACTCCCCAAAGTCTTGTGTGTTGTAAAACTCTAGTTAAGGAAATTGTCGCTGTGCGGATTTGGAGATCAAAATGCGCGCAAGTAGCATACGTCGCGCACAAGGTGTCAGTGGGGGGAGGGGGCAACGGCGGCCAGCGGTGGGCGAGCGACGTACGACGTATGACGCCTGGCGCGTTTGTCAGGGCGGCGTGCTGTTTGCCCTGGCATCCCTGGCGATGATGGTGTGGCTGGCGGCGACGCCGCACGACGCCCGCACGGAGAAGAAGAGGCTGGCCATCCTGGCGGGATTCGCCTTCCTCAATGGTTTGCGCTCGCCAAAGGCCTCCGCTCCGTCCTCCGGATAGCGAGCGCAAACTCAGCCCGCCGTTTGTCCGCTCTCTTCCCTCTAGGCGTGGGTCTCGGCCCCACACTGGACTTTGTCATCGCCGTCAACCCCAGGTAAGCCGCTTTTGGATGATTTGTTTGTCTTGTAAGGCGGTCGCTGACCTTGTCCCCCGTTTGTGTTTAGCATCATCGTTACGGCCTTCATGGGAACCTCGCTCATTTTCATTTGCTTCACGCTCAGCGCCCTCTATGCCAAACGCAGGAGCTACCTGTTCCTCGGAGGTAAGCCGACCTCATTTGCCAACTGGCAGCGCGCCAAAGGCTCGCTTGTCCGACCAAGTATAGTAAGGCCTTTTTATCCGAAAAAAACGACCATGTACAGTAAGGCGTTTTGAGCCGAAAAAAATGACCATGGTGTCGTAAGGTGTTTTTAGCCAAAAAAAAAACCCAACCATGTATAGTAAGCCGTTTTGAGCCGAAAAAAACTATAGTAAGGCGTTTTTGGTCGAAAAAAAACGACCATGTAAGGAGTTTTTATCAGGAAAAAAACGACCATGTATAGTAAGGCGTTTTTAGCCCCCGAAAAAACGACCACGTATAGTAAGGCGT
This sequence comes from Hippocampus zosterae, assembly GCF_025434085.1. NCBI lineage: Eukaryota > Metazoa > Chordata > Actinopteri > Syngnathiformes > Syngnathidae > Hippocampus > Hippocampus zosterae. The sequence continues at coordinate 41,591,001 of NC_067452.1, read as the reverse complement.
TTTTATCCGAAAAAAAAACCGACCATGTATAGTAAAGCGTTTTGAGCCGAAAAAAATGACCGTGTGTATAATAAGGCGTTTTTAGCTCCCCAAAAAACGACCATGTATAGTAGAGCGTTTTGAGCCGAAAAAAATGACCATGGCGTCGTAAGGCGTTTTTAGCCAAAAAAAAAAACCCCAACCATGTATAGTAAGGCGTTTTTCTACGAAAAAAAAACGACCATGTATAGTAAGGCGTTTTTCTACGAAAAAAAACGACCATGTATATAAGGCGTTTTTAGCCGGGAAAAAAATGACCATGTATAGTAAGGCGTTTTTAGCCGAAAAAAACCCGACCATGTATAGTAAGGCGTTTTTAGCCCCCCAAAAAACGACCATGTATAGTAAGGCGTTTTGAGCCGAAAAAAATGACCATGGCGTCGTAAGGTGTTTTTAGCCCAAAAAACCCCCAACCATGTATAGTAAGGCATTTTGAGCTGAAAAAAAAACGACCATGTGTATAGTAAGGCGTTTTTAGCCGCCCCAAAAACGACCATGTATAGTAAGGCGTTTTTAGCCGAAAAAAAATGACCATGTATAGTAAGGTGTTTTTAGCCGAAAACAAACGACCAAGTAAGGCATTTTTAGACGAAAAAAACACCATGTACAGTAAAGCGTTTTAGCCGTGGAAAAAAAGACCTAAAAACGTCATGGTCATTTTTTTTCGGATAAAAACGCCTTACTATACATGGTCGTTTTTTTCGCCGGTCAAAAGCAAAGAGCTCCCGGGACTTGGGATGTCATCACCCTTATCAGTGTGTGTGTGTGTGTGTGTGTGTGTGTGTGTGTAATTTGGCGGTGGCGGGCAGGCACGCTGATGTCCGGCGTGTCCATCCTCTTCCTGATGTCGCTCCTCAACATGTTGTTTGGGTCCGTGATGCTCTTCAAGGTCAGTCGCCGCCGTGCTTGTCAACCGCCAGCTCTCGCGTCCGCCTCACCTTTCATGTTTGTGAATTTGTTCGTTCCTTCCTCTTCCCACGTCCCCTCCCCGCCGCAGGCTCACATGTACCTGGGCCTGCTTGTCATGTGCGGCTTCGTCCTCTTCGACACTCAGCTCATCATTGAGAAGGCGGAGAACGGAGACAAGGACTACGTCTGGTGAGCGAGGCCCCCCCCCCCCCCACACACACACACTTCTTGCCGTCATAAACGTTGGTGCGCTGTCGCCCGGCGCAGGCACTGCGTGGACTTATTCCTGGACTTCCTCACCATCTTCCGCAAGTTGATGGTCATCCTTGCCCTGGGCGACAAGGTGCGTCGGTAAAAGGGGCGCGCCAGGGGTCCGCCGGGGCCTCATCTTGCCTCTGCTCTTTGCTTGTTCCAGGACAAGAAGAAGGAGAAGAAGTAGAGCGCTTGGCGCGCGCGAGTGCTGCCAGTTGGCGCCGCCCGCCCGCTCGCTCGCTACTTTGGATTGAATTTCTGCGGCCGACTTGTTGCCATCCGACGGCGGGATGGCAAACGCTTTGATCTTTCTTTCTCGTTTCATTTCCATGGGGTGATTGTTTTTGCGTCCGTGTGGGCCGCCGCCTGGCCTGTAGGGGGAGTCTCGGCTCGCGTCACTTGACGACGCCCGACCCCCATTTAGCGAGTCGCCGCTACTCCCTTAGTTGTCGTTTTCTTCTCAAATGTTTAGCCGAGTGTGGTTTTGACACTGGATGCCCTTCTCCGATGTCCTCGCGCGTCACGCTTTGAATTCTCTCGGACTTTTTCTTTTCCCCTCCCGCCGATGTCGGATGGTTTGCCAAACAAAGTGAAGTGAAGCTTCCCTTTTCCAGCGCATACTGTGAAGAATTGATTTTGTTCATGTTTTCATTTGATACCTTTTGCCCGAATAAAAGTGTCGAGAGCACGCCCGGTGCAAGCGAGGTGCGGTGCTTTGGCGCACCCGCAATTTCCCGTTAACTCGATTTGGATAGTCAAACGTGAGCGCTGCAAATAATTGAGCGGCGTGACGCTTGAATGAAAGGCTTTTAATAGAAAGTTGAAAAAGGGGCGGCCGGGGGGGAGCCCTCGTCCAAAGGATGAACAGCGAGACGGGGTTGACATTCGAAACGGAGCCATTTTCACCCAAAGCTTACAAAAAGATGAGAGCCATGTACATTGAAAAATAAATAAATTGTCATATTCGTGGACTGGCGGAGCCATCTCTCTTTGTTCTTATTGCTGCCGTGTAGACATGACCTTGAAATGCCTTGGCGTGGTCAAAGTTTAGTTTTTCCCCGACAAACCGAGGGAAAACATTTCAGATTACTTTTGGAGCGCCCCTCGTTCCCTTGAGAACAACAAAAGAAGCCCGACGATGCCGCCACTTGTGCTCTCGGCGGGTAGGAGAAGTCCGGCGCGGACCTCGGGCGCTTTTGAGTTTCCGTCCCGGCGAGGGGGCGGGGCCGCTCATCCCTGGCTGCCGCAGGAAGACAGACTGTCGTAGAGCGAGTCGCTGAGGGACTCGGGCGTCTCCGGCACCCGCGGCCGGCCCGGTGACGCCGCCTCCTCCGGCCGCTCCCTGAGCAGCTCCAGCCCGGCGTCCCGGCTCATCTCGGCCACGGCGGGGGCGCGGGTCTTCCCCCGGCGGCTGGGTCCCGACGGGGCCGGGGCGGGCGGGCCGCCGAGCTCGCCGGCGCGGCTGGAAGACGGGCCGCCGGCCTTCGAGCCCTGCGGAAGATCGGCATAGCGGGGAGGACCATGAGTGAGCGCGCGCTTGAAACCGCCCACGTCCAAATGTCACTTTTCACAAATCCGCGTCCGTATTTTGGACAAATGATTGACGGCCAGCTGTCACAGTTGAATGCGCCGTCGTCGCCAGGTACCCCCTTCCGAGTTTCTCATGGAATTTGACGTGTGAGGAAGCAGCAAACGCACCGCTCTGAAGGGCGTGCCGAAGGTCGCCGCCTCCCGGTCTTCCTCCTCCACGGCCAGGTACTCCACGGCGGGTCCCGCCGGGGTCTTGAGGTTGGGGAAGGTCCACGTCTTGGAGCGAGGGGAGAACACGCGTGCCCCGGGCGGGGCCTCTTGGTCTGTCAACGGACACAGGCAACGCCGAGCACCGTCAGCGCACGCCAGGAAAAAGGTTCAAGCCGCCGGCGTCGTGAGAGAGCAAATTTGGAGACCATCATTGACACTTTTCTGACTCGACTGATGGCTCCGTAAAATGGCGCCGGTTATATCGGTCAAATTAAAAAAGACAACATGAGGCCCGCCCACGGGACGCTCAGCCTTTCTGCATGATGATTGGATGATCTGTCAGAGGCCGAATCTCTTTGATTGAAATTCACCTTCGCCGGGGACGCCGGCCGAGCCTCTCGCCTCCATTTTGGCGAGGTGTCGCGCGTCGGGAAGGGCCCGCTTGCGCGCGGCCTCGCAGTCGTCCTGCGACGCGGGCTCCCGGTCCAAGGTGCGGGCCCGTCGGCCGGCCCTCCCCGGCGAGCCCGAGGGCCGCTGCTCGGCCCTGCTCTTGGACGGCCCCCGTCCGGTCGCCCCTCCGTCGGGGAGCGGGAAGGTGCCGATGCCGCTGTCCAGCGTGTAGGTGGATGCGCCCGAACCTGTGGGGGGAGTGGGGGGGGGGGGGGTGATCACGAGCATCAGGGGGGTATGATAAAGTCCTCTGAAAGAGAAACGCTTCCAGGACGCCTTTTCGGTTTGCGCCAGCGGTTGTCTGACAGCAAGGAACCCAACGGCAAAACCGCCGACGGGCGTTTGAGCCGCGGCTTGACGGCGGAACGCGTCGGATGGAGCCCAAGCGGAACGCGCTTATTTTGACGTCGATCCCGATGGTATGGCGGCGGCCCGTCTCACCTGAAAAGCGTTGCGTCAGGTTCTCATCTGACGTGATCTGGCCCAGTCGATGGGACGCCTGCGGGACAAAAGCCGCTCGTTATTTTTCAGCGAGGCTTGAAAGGAGACGACGACGACGACGGCGTACCGTTTCCACGTCGTCGCCGGCATGAGCGAGGACGGCGTCGCTTTGCTGAGGGAAGACGGGCCCGGCTGTCTTGCGGTCGAAGCAGAGCCTCCGCCGCGGCGCGCCCGCATCTTCCTTGCCGTCCACTCTGCAAGCACCAAGCAAGCAGTGGGTGGTCAGCTCCCGCAATCGGGAGACCGTTCAGAGTGGCCAAGGAACCCAAAAGGGGCTGGGCGACGGACGGCGTCGTCTTTGTCCGGAGGCCAAGCGCCTCGTCGGCACGCGCGTACGCTTACGAGGAAACGCGCGTACGAGGAAACGGCGGCGCGGCAACATGCGGTGCCCGATGTCCACCTGTTGAGCAGCTGGCGCATGAAGCCGTCGGAGCGGCCCCCCCGGTACACGACGGCCAGCTGTCCCTGCGCCTGGTCCAGCAGCACCTCGCAGGAGCGCCCCCTGGCCGACCTCTCCACGTAGGCCCGCTCCTCCTCCAGCGCCCGCCGCAGCCCCTCCGCCTTCTCCATCAGCGTGGAGATGTTGAGGCCCTCCAGGCCCTCGCGGCCCCTGCCGCCGGCCGACGGGATGTTGATCTTCCACTCGCGCGCTTTGGCGCCGTCCGCCTTGCGGCTCAGGGCGGGCAGCTTGCTCTTCTTGCGGCCGAACCAGCCGGCGATGCCGTTGGAGGCCTTGTGGCGGGCCTCGGCGGGCTCCTGCAGCTTCAGCGCGTTCTCCCGGATGCCCCGCATCACCTTCTGCTCGATGGCCGAGCGCGGGGCGGGGGCGGGGGCGGGGGCCGGGTCCTCGCCTTCCGCCGGCGCGGCGGGCCGGGGGGGAGGCGGCGGCGGCGGCGGGAGGCTGTCCCCCGCCGTCGGGTTCCTCTCGCCCCTTTTGGCTCTCTCCTCCGACTTGGAGGAGTAGCGCGGGGCGTCGGCGGCTTTGCCCGCTCTGCCGAGGCCCCCGCAGGGTTTGGACGGGGACTTGGGCGGGACTCTGTTGGGAGCGCCGCCGCTCTGAGGCCCGCCTTTGGCCGCGCAGGCTAAATGGAGCGAGCCGGGGCACCCGCCGTCGGCGCCCGCGCGGGACGCTGGCTGAGAGGAGCCCGGGCGCCCGGGCTGAGCGGAGCCCGGGCGCCCGGGCCTCCCGTCCGAGGGCTCGGCGTCGGCGGCGCGCCTCTCGGCCGTCTTCCTCGGGTCGCCGGCGTCCGCCTCCTCCGAGCTCCTCAGCTTACCCAGCGCGGCCAGCCGCTCTTGGAAGGCGTGGCGACCGGAATCGGCTTGCGACTTGGCCGCGGGCCTCTTGGGGATGGAGGACGAGTCGTTCCTTCGGGCGGGAAGCGCCGGCCGGGCGGCCTCCTCCTCCTCCTCCTCCGGAATGCGCGGGCGGGCGCGGCCCAGGGCCAAAGAGTTGGGCAGGCTGTGGTGGTTCGCCCACAGCGGAACGTCATCGTCATCGTCGTTGTCATCATCCGACGCCGACTCGGATGCGGAGGACGACGAGTGCTTTTTTTGAGCGGGTGGGACAAGGACGCTTTCGGGAAGCGATTGGACCAGCTTGCGCTCGCCTTTGCTTTGAGAGGGCAGGGTGGACCTTTTCTCCAGAGCGTGAGCGGGCGATAGCCCGCAGACGTTTTCATAATGCGGGATGCCCCGAGCCGGCTCGGGGGGGCGAGCGGCAATCTCGCCGTCTTTCACGGACGCGGGGTGGGCGGCATCAGCTTGCGGGGGGGACGTCGGCGCAGAGCGAGCGGCGGGGTACGATTCGGACCTGGCGGGCGGCGGCGGCGGGGGCGGCCCGCAGCGCTCGGTGGTGGTGGCTCGCCGGGTGGGGACGGGAGAGCGGTACACCTCGTAGTTGTTGCTGCGGCAGGGGATCCTGGAGCTGCGGGTGAGCTGGGGGCTGAGGCGGACGGCGGGGCCCGAGTCTTGGCGCCCGTCCCCCGCGGGGGGGATCTTCAGGAACTTGAGCAGCTTGGACGGCGAGTCGCTTTTGACCTCGCCGAGGCAGGAGGGAATCGGGCCGGGCGGATCGGCGCCGTCGAGGGAGGGGCCCGTCCTCGAGTCGCCCGGCTCGGGGACTTCGGGGTCAAGCTCGGGGGCCGGACAGAAGCCATCCAGTTGCGGGCCGTCCGACGGCGGAACGCGCTCCGCCTCCCGGCGCTCGGCGCAACAGCCGTCGGCCGCGGGCGCACTGCGGCTGCGGGTGGCGCAGGCGCGCGGCTTCAGACTTCCCTCCGGGCACCCGTTGCAGTGGAAACAGCAGGTGCGCCCCCCGTCCCCGTTGACGCGGCGGAGCGCGTCGGGTCGGGGGCAGTGGCAGCGGGCGGGGCGCGACTCGCGGCGGAGCGCCTCGGCCTCGGCCAGCGCGGCCTCGGCCGACGCCAGCGCTCGGCCGTAGTCGCGGAAAGACAGGCCGGCCGTGACCGGGTGGAACTTGAGGGGGTCCGTCTCCTCCATCTTGCGCAGGACTTCCAGGATGCGGGCTTTCTTCTTGAAGAAAGGAGAAAGCGCCTCCATGGAGGGGGCGGGGCTTCGAGGGCCCGGCGAGGAGCGGCCGTCCCCCTTCGGACACAGAGCGACAATTCCGTCAGTGCTGCACAAACGACCTACCCGGCCCCCACCCCCGGCTGGCAACGGTCACCTTGGCTTGCGCTTGGGTCTGAGCGGCCTCCGAATGCGGGGCGGAGTCATGGGCCGGCTGCGCGTCGTCATCCGGGAGGGGTCCCGCCCGCACCTGTCGGCGGGCAGACGGCGGTGACGCGGCGGGCGTCTGGCTCGCTATTGCGCAATGTCCCCTTTTCACGGTTTGGCCGCTGGCACAAAAGCGGACGCGGCGCGGGACGGGCGGGCGTCCCAAAAGGAGGCCGTCGGGTCACCTGGTAGTGAGCGGCGGGATGGTCGGGCAGCTTCTGCTGAAAAAGCTCACAAAGGGCTCGGTTCTGCTTCTCCAGGTCGAACACCAACATCTTCAACTTGATGCACTCTTCCCTCAGATCCTGAATCATGACACGCAGGCACGTTTACGCATTTTTACGGACGGCTCGCGTCGGCGCGCCGGCTTGGCTACCTTCTGATTGAGCAGCGCTTGGACCACGTGGTTGGCCACCTGCGAGCAAACAAACAAAAGCAAAGAGCACCTCGGCCATCAGGCCGTCATCGGGCGGTCGGGGCTCATTTGAGCTCACCTCGTCCAGGCACCTCTCGTACGCTTCTCTCTGACTCTCGTTGGCCAGCATCAGGGCCGAATTTTCCGCCTGAGAGGGAAGGTCGGACATGAATGTTTTTGGGTTGCACGGCGCCCAAGTGGGCCGATTTGAGCCAAAGGAGCCGAGACGCGGCAGAGTCGACACGCGACGGCTCCCCTTTAGCCGCGCAGAGCTATTTTGGGGGGGGGGGGGGGGGGGGGGGGTGGCTCACCTCCAGCTCCCTGAGCCGCACGGCGAGCTCGCCGCCGTTGTCCTCCATGTACGACTCTGCGTCCGCCTCGTCGTCCGGGCCAAAGTCGCGGCCGCTCCCTCGGCGCTGCGCCTCGGCCGCCATGCTTGTCATCTGCAACGCCGGACGGGCCGGCAATTCTGACGCCGCCAACGAGAGCTCGGGAATCCACTTTTTGGCGGCGCTCGCATTCGCGTTGAACGCAGACGCCGGTGGACGGCACCTGAATGAGGCAAAGAGAAGCCAAGCGAACAACAAACATTTGGTGCCTGTGAGAAAGGACATACGCGCACGTACGCACCTGTGGTTTCCGTTCCCCCTTTGGCGCCGTCACTCTGGCGTCAGACCGCGCCGCCTCGCTCTCCCGACGGCAGAAGCAACCAGCTGAGAAGGCGAGACCAAAAAGAAAAAAAAGGTCACTTTTTTTTTGCCATCGCCATCTTGGACCGCCATGCGCCAAACTCTGCGTCGCTTGGCGGCCATTGAAATAGAGCGGCAAAAGTCACATGGCCATGGCCGGTGATTTTTTTTTTTTTTTAATTAGTGGGGTCGTTCTAATGAAGTCAACGCGATGGAGGTGTTTGTGGTGCGCCAGATTGGCCAATGGAAAATAAGCGAGGGCAAATCGGGACTAGCTTGAAAGCGGGTTGCGGTGCCGTCTGCCGTGTCCCCCCCCCCCTCTCCTTTTCAAAACGGGACACTCGCCTTGCTGTCACGGCCTCATGCGGCAAGTTGAAAGGGGAGCCATTCATTGGAACGGTCCGGCCGGCGGCCAGGTGAGCTCCCCCCGCCCACCCAGTGACCCGTCCGTCACTTCTCCTAAATGGGACGCCGGCGCCTTAATTCCTCCTTTGCGACAGGCGCCTTCCAGCCAGCCGCGCCTGATCCTCGCGGCTCAGGTCAAAGTGAAATGAGATTAGAGGCGCGGGGCATCCGCCCTCACCGTCTGGCCCCCACCACGCGCGGGGGCCGGCTCCCGGCGACGCAGCGTGCAAAAACCGGGCCCGAGCTCAGAGCGCAAGCGCGACACCTCATCGCCAGCCACCGCGGACGGACACATGTGTCAGGAGCTTCTACAGGGGGCGGGGGGGCAAAACCACCACAGGTGCACAACAGCTCCTGAAATGGCGCCGCCATGCGGGCAAATCTTCCCGGCAAAGAAAATGTAGGCCAAAGCCATTGGCAGCACGCTCAAGTTTGGGATGACGATCAAAGAGATGTGACGCCGCGGGGGGAGAAAGACACGGGCGGGTGGGCCGGGGCGGCCCGCGGGGGGGGGGGGGGGGGGGGGGTCGCTCCGCTTCCTGTCTGACGTTTGGCCGCGCCAACCTTGACCAATGGTGCACATGCAATATTGGGGGAGGGTGGGGGAGTATTGGATGCTAGCCGTATCCGACGCATGCAGAGGACGATGGGGGGGTGCATCTCGACCACGACCGTGTCTTGTTTTGCTTGGAGACAAAGCGCCTTGTCAGTTCGCTCCTTGCAAAAGCAGGCCGCCGCCTCGACACACGACGCTGCGCGCGCGCGCCATCCGAGCGGCCCCCGCCGTCGGGGGGCTCGCGAGGAGGGAACGGGCTCCCCCGGGCTCACCTTTGCCGGCATTTTCCGCGGCGGCCGGACGCCCGACTTTCAAGAAGCACGAAGCCCAAAGGCCGGCCGGGCCTCTGCCGTTGTTCCGCGGCCGGCGAGTCCTTCCTTCCTCGGAGCCGGCGCGGCCTCTCCGCGACAACGGCTGTGGCCCCGCCCCCTCAGCTCCTCGCCAGCATCCCGCCCCTGCCGCTGCTAAACATTAACCCCGCAGCTGCCGTAACCAGGCGAGAGGAAGAGAGAGGAAGGGGGTTGCGCTGGTGAAGAGCACAAAGGAATGGCAGAGAGGATATCCTTCCTGCACGTGAGGAGGGGGGGGGGGCGGAGCTGTGTCTCTGCGCAAGGAGATTGGCCTCCGTGGGGAGCCCTGGGATTCTCCCTTCGCACGAGGAAAACCGGATCGGTACCACACTGCTCGGGACGGACAGTGGCGGGGTCTTACGACGCAGAAAAGTCCACGCCAAAAGTAGGGGGCGAGGGGGGCCCGCGGGCTCAGGGGGAGCTGCCCGATGGTGGCCGGAGCCCCATGTTCGGAGCGCGGGCCGACGTACACGGCGGCCAAAGCAAAGGCGGCGAGATGCTGCCTCTTGCGCAATACCGTCAATATTCTGATAGAAAATAAATTTCCCTCGGTGGGAAATGAACCAAATCCAGTCCAAAAAATGTCGGACTATTTGCTGGAAAGTTCCATCTCATTGTTATCTAACTGGACCTCGCAAGACCACAGCGTTGCTCAGCTGATGTGGCGCAATGAACCTGTGGAGCCAGCCACGGGACGCTTCCAAGTTCTCCGTCGCCTTCTCTCTCGTTAGCGCTCTGGTTAGCGCAAGGTTTGCAGTCCAGTCAAGTCAGCACAAGAACAAGTCAAAAGGAAAGCATGCCAGGAAAGGTCGCTTTCCTCGACTGTCCGTCGAGCCGCAAGCAATTTACTCCGAGCGGCTAATCGTATCCACACACATAGACAGTGCGGTCCCTGTTGGATGATGCTCGGTCAGCCAATGGCGGAGCAGCTCCGAGTACGTTGCGTTCAGGAAACTCGCAGCTGTGAATGAAATTTTGGAATCGTTTGTGAGTGTAACATGGGAGTCGAAATTTGAACGCGCAGGTGAAGGAACTCGGGAGGTTGGAGCTGCTCCGAGGTCGGCCGGCTGTCAAGCGGCCACGGCGGACAGGATTAGCGCTTGAAAGGAGCTTTTTGGCTCATCAAATGAGGGCTCCCAAACACTCTGGCTTCGTATTTGAAGCCATGTTTCCAATTTCCAGGGGGAGGAATGGCAGTATCCCCCCCGCCCCCCACTAGTCTAAACACGGCAGCATTCTGATGAATATGGCCTTTGTGGATCAGGAGCCAAGCGGTGAAACGCTCGTGTTTTTGTCCATATCTCAGGGGAGTACCGTTTTGCACCGGCCGTGGACGCAAAATGACGCCGCGGCGTTGCTCCCCGGCCGGGCAAGCCGTCCATCAAGGGGCCAGAGCCAAAATCGCAATATCATTCAAAACCAGGACGACACAATGTGGATTCCCAAGGGAGGGCGGTGGGCAGCGCTTCCTAAAACGTGACGTGACGTTTTTGCCTGTAGCAATATGAAAGTCGAAAACGCCAAGCGCGCAGTTGCGGCGGCAAACTTGCGCAAGCGGACTTCCTTCTTTTCGCTCTTGCTCCGTGACCAAAATGTCACGCCGCGCGGATGACTATTTCCAGAAGGGGAAATAAAGCGATTCACAATCATGACGGGCCGTCTGCCACTCGGCCGCGGGCATGCCGTGAGCCGCTTTTGCAAAAATAGAACAACTCCTTCATGTGACCGTTTGGTGCTTTCTCGCGCCTTTCTTGCCCATTTGTCTTGCATGTTCAATTGCTCCGTGTGCAGCACTTTGTGTGCAGCCGTGGCTCTTTGAATAGAAATACTCTTGACTTGACTTGACCGAGTGTTTCTGAATGATGACAAAGCAAGATAGACATGAAATGAAATGAAATGAAAACAGCCTTTGTTCAACACACGGATACGATTTTACAGCTCTGCTCTGTTCAAGAGGAGTGAGCGGAAAGCCAAGAAGGCTGCTCTCTTCCAAAGTGGGCTGAGGAATCGTGAGGAGTCAAAGCCGCATTTTGGGGGCTGCCCCAGCACGCAAAATTTGGGCAAAAACACTTCATGGGTCCAAACCTTAGCCAGCTACAAAAACTAAATCGAACAACAAAGCCATTGGAAGGATTTACGGCACAACGAACTTAACCGGGACAAGAAAGACAAGCACCCCCACCCCCAATTTACGCTTGAAAGTGTAATGTGCGTTTGGCACCCCATCTTGAAAGGAATCCGGGTCTTTCTGCTTCAGTCAGCTGAGCATTCTTCAAGACGTGTGGCAAGCAGCCGCCCAAGAAAAAAGGGAAAGAGGGGGCCGGGGGGGAATATAATGGGGCCCAAGATCCACAAGGCCGGGCCGGGGGCTCCGACGGGCAGGCAGGCCCCCCCATTCCCGTTCCCGTTTCCAAACTTGACCGCCCTTACGCGGCGTGCAGGCCAAGCTTTGGCCGGAAGTCGTGAGCAAGTCCCCCATCGCTCTTTCTTGGTCCACGGCTGCGAAAAGGACACGAGGACAAAAGGCGCTTACCTCATTTTCTTGGGAGGTTCGTCGACGCCGATGGGGCTGACATGGAAAAGGAGAGAAGCTCCCGCCGCCGTCGCCGGGCTCATTTCTCCTCCTCCCCACCGTCGCCGTCGTCGCTCCTCTGTGGCGTGTTTGGGTTGAGGAAAAGTGATGTCATCGCATGAAGCCGCTCTTCCCGCCCCGCCCCTTTACCCCCCCGCCCCCCCCCCCCCCCCACACACACACACACACGCCGTCCTTTTGTTGCCAAATCCAACTCCGGCACATACTCGTGCCAACATTTCATCATCTTTTTCATGTCCTCTTTTTATTTGGCGCTCTCTCGTTTGGGACATGGACACTTACACATATTGGGGGAAAAAGATCGGTCGAGTGTTACAAGCCGTTATTTGATTCGAAAACACTAACGACCGCCAACACGACTCCCGAATCTTTCCATTCATTCGCAGACAATTCACAATGCTCAAATGACCGACTGAAAAAAAATAATTAAAAAGGGTCCGGTGAGACGTGGTCCACACGAAGACCGCGTGGTCGCGGTTCTTGGAGCAGAAGGGGCGCGCTGGTCATTCCTCAACAACTTCGCAACTCTCAACTATTTGGCTCATTGCCGATGCCGGAGACCTTCATCGCGTGGCCATCTCGGCCTCTCGGCAACTCACCCGACCGCTTTTCTGTTGTCGTCCATCGGAAGCGGCCAAATAAGCACACGTTGCGCCCAACGCTTTTGACGATTGACGCGATACGGACCGAACCGGGAGCTGAAGCGACATCCATTCGTGGCACAAGAATGAGGAAAAAGCCATCATCACTAACCCTCTGGGAATCGTCTTTCACCCCAAGCGCAAGAGTGCAAACGAGTCGTCCTTTCCCAATTGGCACGAATCGGTCGCCGGCCGGCCTTCTGAATGAGTCGGCAACCGCATCGGTCGCCTTTGCGCCACGTCGCGCCCGCCGAGCGTTGCTGTGTAGACTTCGGCTTCACCGTTCAAAAATGCCAACAATCATCAGTCACGGGGGAGAATGATTTTGCACTCGACTTTAATCCAAAACGCACCCCACCCCCCCAGATTATTCAATGAATGGATGGATGGATGAATCAATTCTAAAGATGCGGCAGAGCAGCACCAAAGTGCCCGATGAGAAAAAGATCCGATGCGGTATTCAGATCTGGGGACCTCCTCACCGTCTGCCGGAAACTCCGTTGCGCTTCCACACCCTCAAAGGCCCGTCGGCGAGGAAAGCGGCACAGCGGCGATACGTTTACCGAGTCGCCGATGACGACGGGGAGCGCTCCGCCGAAGGCTTCGCTCCCCGCGGCGGCAAACGCCAATCAACATTTTGGCCGAGGTGGGGCGACGTCGAACGCGAGCGATCAAAGAGCGGTCGGCGAACGCTTCAAAAAGCGTCGAGTCGGGTCGCCGCCGTCTGTGCGGAGCGCAAAAGCGAGGGCCGGCTTTCCTTCATCTGGGAGCGTCGTCTTTGGCCCGCGCCTCCGCCTGCGGGGACGACACGGCGGAGTCACCCGAAGCGAAGCGGCCGGGCACCCGGCCGCGGCGAGCGACCCCGACGAACCTGCTCGCCCGCGACGTCGTCGTTGTCGACGTCGGGGTCCGCCCGATCCGGGTCGTCGGCGGTCAGCAGGTCCATGGGCGCCTCGGCGATGGCCCGAATGGTGTGGTCCTCCAGGGCCAGCGCCGTGTCGAACTGCAGGGGGGACGGCGGGCCCTGCGTCCCGTCGCCTTCCACGTCCAGGTCCTGCGGAAGAGGCCGACGGACCCGTTAAACGCCGGAGAGGCCCCCCCCCCATCCCCCGGCCCCCTTGCACGCACGTCGCTGAACTCCAGGGGGAGGCTCTCGGTGGGCCGGAGCTCGGCGGCGCTCAGGTACAGCTCTCTGGCGCCGGGGGCGGGATGCTCCTGCTGGGGGGGCTCCCGCTCCGGCCGGTACATGGGAGGCGGCAGGGGGAGGTGAAGCGGGCAGCGGGGGTCGTCCGACTGGCCCATGTGCACCGGACGCTCGCACGGGACGTCCTTGGTGCCCGGACAGCTCTTGAACAGGACCTGGTTGCCGTCCTGGAAGATATCTGAGGGGGGCGCCGTCAAGGAAAAAAAAAAAGGGGCCCGAACCACAAGAGAGGAAACCAAGCAGATGAGCCGAGCGGCCAAGTCGCGACTCCGCCTGAGGGGGAAAAAAAAAAAAAAGGCCAAGCTTTGCCGCCGGCTCGGAAACGCTCTTGAATGCGACGCCAATTGTTGCGCAATGGAGGAAACCACATTTTCAAGAGGCAAGCGCGGCCCACGACACCCCGATCAGGTGGTCAGGAAGGACCAAGAACGGCAAAGGCAGTTGAAGCGGCCACCTCCGGCTGACTGGCCACCCCCCCCCCCCCAAAGTAAAAGCAGACGTTGGCAATTGTCTTTCAATTTGGGAAAAATGCTAAGGTAAGCCAGGCGCCTAAACGATTCATCGGTGGCCAAAAGAATGATTGATGCATATGATAATTGATGAGCTGTTGATGGCCCCCGCCACCCCTCTAAAAATGGCGTTTTGCACTTGATATTTCCCAAGATGCTGCGACTGTGACACAGATTCTCCCATGCGGAGCGCCCAAAAAAATGAAAGACCCGCTCAGGGTGTGAGGTTTTTGTCAGCCGCGATGGTCGATCTTCTGCGCGAGCTCAAGAACGTGGCTCGTCTTTGGCCAGGATACGGGCCAGGCAGTGGCGGCTCAGGGGGAGGCAGGGATTGGGGCAGCGGTCGCCATCCGTCGAGGAAACGCACTTCTCCTGCGCCGCTCGCGACTGGGCCTACAAAATGAGGAAAGGCGTCAGGCGGCCGCCCGTCTATTCCAAAAATGGACTAAAGGGGCTTGGCGCAGCTCCTCGGTACGATCAATCGTCACTCGATGGCAGGAGCAGCTCTTGAATAGGCACGCGCAAGTACGGCGATCCCACGGCGGCGTGACAAAGCAAACTTGGGACAACGTTCATGTTGTGACCCCTTTTTGTTTTGTCATTTAGTAGCAAATCAAGAATGACGGCTCCGAGTACCTGCGGCGCCCCCTCAGTCAGCGTCTGTCTGCGCTCTCTCAGCTGGCGGTGCAGCAGCGCCTCGGCCCCGTAGCGCCGGCGGTAGCGCCGGAGAGCTTTCAGCTTTTTCAGGTTCTCCCTCTCCTTGGAGGACAGGCCCTCGGGTCCGGTCAGCAAACTGCTACCTGTTGTCAAAAAGCAAAGGCCCCGGTCGGCACGCCGACATTTTGCGGGGGTGGGGGCGGCGGCTCCATATTTACCGATGGTTTCATGCTCCATTTTGCGGTTGTGCAGGTATCTGCGCTTCTTTTCCTTCAGCAGATGCTGGAGGCGTTTGAATTGGTCAATGTAGAGGGACTGCAGTCTGATGAGTTTCTCTCGGGTGAAGAGCGCCACCTCCTCGGCGGTGTACACGCCGGCATGTCTGCGGGGGGGGGGGGACACGTCGCAACATACTTGTCAAAAGCAAACAGCCGTCCGACATCGTCTTCCCAAGCTAGCAAGCTTGCGCTTCCGAGGCCGCGCCCGCTCAGAGCTCGGCCGGACGTGAGCAGCCGTCTTACTTGAGCGGATCCTCGTGGTCGCTGTCGATGCTGTCGCCCTCACTTTCGGGGTCTCCTCTCCACGTCTGATCCAGTACCAGCGGAGTCTGTTCTTCCTCACTCATTGGACTGTCCTCATCTGGATGCAACGTAGACGCGCATGACAACAGCGGCCCAAAGTGAACTGTCAAAAACGCTCCGAGGCTTCTGCGCTCCCCCCCCCCCCCCTTCATCTGGCAGCGGCAGGCCTTTACCGAGAAGGCGAGCGGCTTCCGAGCGACCGCCATCGTATCCGCTCAGCTGTGACAAGAGCGCCTCTGGCGAGGGGCCGGACGACGCCTTCCTCATCTGAGCGCGGAGGGCCGCGGCGTTCCGCCGGGCGTGCTCGGCGCAGAACGTCACGCTTCAAAACAAAGAGAGACGGAAAGCCAAGACGTGAGTACATGACGGAGTAAGTGCAAACGGAGAATATTTGCGTTCGATGCAACGGAAAAGGAGACTCGAGCTTTTCCCGCAGCGCTTACCCGTCTTTCCTCTCCACCTTGGGCGCGGCGTTGGGGCAGCGTTTGCCGTTCTTGGCGGAGACGTAATTGCACTGCTTGTAGGGGGCGCTTTTGTCCTCCAGAACGTGTTTGATGCAGAAATCCAAGCCGTCCAGCCGCGGCTGCGAGCACAGACGCTGGGCGAAGGCGCAAGTCTGAGCCTCCTGCGGACGCGCCGGCTGCGGCGTCAGTCGGTTCCGACTGCTCGGCAAGACGTGGATTCGGATCCTGTTCATGGCGACTCTGCCGACAAGTTCACAACAAAGTGCGTCTTGGGCTGGCTGAGATCAAAAGTGCCCCCCCCCCCGAAATGAATAAATGAATAAGAATAAAGAAATCAACCCTACATTGAAGTGAACCCTTTCTCATTTGTTATTTTGTATCCGGTTAAACAAACGACGATGTGTCGATTAGGTACAAACACTGCCAATTGTTGACGTTGGAGATGTTCACCTGGTGCTTTCAGAGGGGCGGGGCTGCCACAGACAGGTGACCGTTCTTATACTTGGTGAAAAAAAACGGCATCGCAGTTTGTTTTCGTTAATGAAAACACTCACTTCGTCGTCAGCGTGGCCCAATGGTGAGTTCCGTTTGTGTCCGCTTTTCTTTATTTGTTTTGTATGGTTGCTTACGTTTAACGTTTTCTGACGGTTTGGACAATTTTAACGTGACGTGCGGACGCGGGTGACGTAGGACGGCGGACAGGACACACGCCAAATAAAAGGTCGGAAGGCGTGGAGGACTCGTTCGTAAAATTCTATAGTAACAAAACAGGAGCAGTCATGGAAAGGAAAGTTGCTGTGTTTTGCTCGGTGGGTTCTTCCCGAAGGCCCAACCGAGCACGCCGCATTTCAGCCCCGCCTCTACCCTTTGATGCAGCTATCTATACTTTCGGGAAAAGTATCATATATGTTATATGATAAAATATATTCCTTTGGGACGGCACATTTTACATCGCTTACCTATTTGCTGTATGCGGTACATTTGTCAATAAAGTTATATATATATATCTTTTTCAGTGCGCCACTCTGACGGCAGCGCCATCTTTGCTAGTCGTAGCTAAGCTAACGCTCGTTAGCTTCAGGTTGCGGCCAACACTTTGCGCCTTTCTGTGCCCGTGAAGCACAGCAACGTCTCACAGAGGGCGATCATTATCCCCGTGACAATAGGAGAGGTTTAGCCGTCCGCTTGGAGCGAATAACTAAGTGCGTCACGTACCTCTCACCGAAAGATTCGCCGTCACCGAGCTGCTGAAGCACAATGAAGCGCCACACGTTTACTACAACGGCCAAGTTAACTTAAGCCCGCCCCCCGAGAGCGCTGATTGGTCCGAGTGCCTTCACTTCAATTGGGCTCACTTATCTAAAAGGCTGCCAATTAAACGTGGCAGACGGTTTATTGTCTTACAAAACCGCTGTTGTAATGAAATCACAAAATGTATCTTAAAATATTCCCTTAAAGTATGCATTGACTTTAATATGAAAAAAATTATATATAGAGAGAGACAGAGAGAGATGTATATGAGTTCACATACAACAGGTTACCTGGAAGAACTTCCGCTAACACGTCATTGACGACCAGTCCTGGGTACATTACAAAACTCTAAAATGCGGGAAAAGCTCTGGTAAAGAAAGTGATTTGCATTGCTGTGTTGCATGGCAGTTGTCAGGTTAAATGTTTTTTAATCCCCCCCCCCCAAAACAAAGTTAGATTCGCACTTGCATTGCAGAAAAACCGCAGTGCAACTTTTCAGTGCATTTACTCTCTCCAGATATAAACATGATTCCAACACCGTAGTTTGTGTGGCGTTGTTTCAAAGCCATGAAGCCGACGTACAATCTAAAATATATAAAAGAGGTCATTTGTAGCCCGGCTGAAAACCACAGCCGGTGTTGAAACGCAACAAGATTGAATGCATCCTCCTCTTTGTCCTCACAGGCCAACGGGATCGTTCTTGACAGAAGCAGACCTTGGAGCTCAACAGGTTAGTTCAGCGTACAACGCAAACGGAGCGAGACATCAACTTGAATAGGATTACATCAGACCAGTATTAGCTCACAGGCAAAAACTGGATTTCCACAAAAAAACCTACACCAAAGACAGCCAACAGTTGGTTAATCAGAAACTTGTTATGGTCACCTTCATCCTAAATCTAAACCTGACAAGAGAAATTCCAAGGTTCAACCATTCAAAATCGGCACATTGCGTTCGACAATTTTGACCCACAAAACACGTCTGCCCTCCGTGTCTGTCCAGAGGTATGCTGAACATCTTTTCACAACCATTTAAAACAATGACTGCAATACTTGAAACAATTTTAAAAAGCTGATCATTTACATCGTGATTTTTTTTTAACAAAGTGTAAAAATATGTCATGTTTTGTACATTTTACAATCTTTGCACACATTTACCAAATTTGGCAAATAAACGCCACGGCCATCTTTTTGGGTCACGGCTGCTTTGGAGACTGACTCAGTCACGTCTACACAGTATGTATTGTTGATTGTTGTGGTGGTTGGGGGGGGGGGGAATAAAAAAAACGAGTGTCTATAAATGTATCTTATGAAGAAAGGGGTGTCGGGGGGGCACGACAGAGCGCAAGAGAGGGGAAAAAAACAGGATCAAACAACAACCTGTGCGTGGCGATCAAATCGAACGTCCTTAATATCCTCTCAATCTGCGGATTGGGGGGGTGAACAATGGCAGCCAAAGCACACCCTCCTGGGGACATGAAGAAGCTTTTCAAGCCTTCTCAGCAAAAATAAAAATGGATCATAGTCGTCTGCCACACATGATTCGCGCGTGCCGCACGTTACACAGACGTGCGGCTCATCTGACAATCGTGAAAACCTTCGAACGGAGCGAAGCAGACGGCGAGTCATTTGGGCAAGGGCGGAAGCGGGGGCGGGGGGTCTGAAGGCAGGGGCGGGGGTCGAGCGCCGGCCCCCCGGGTCCCGCCCGGGTACTTGTAGTCCCCGTATTGGGACCTGTAGTCAAAGACGGACGGCTGCGAGGGCTGCACCCCCTGGGCGCTCAGGAGAGAGTTCAACATTTCAAACGTGTCCTGGTACTCGTCAGACTGGGCGGCGCCGTGCCCGTTGGTGTCCGTCCTGTCGCCTTTGGGGTGCGAGTAGCCCCCCGGGGGGTGGGCGGGGAGGCCCAGCGCCGGCAGGATGTCGCAGGAGGACGAGAGGGGGGGCAGGTGGTAGGGATTGCGGGAAGCCTTGCTCACTTTGGCGGCGGGGTGGGATCCCGCCGACGGGTCCTGGGGGTGCGTCCTCTTGCGCGAGGACGACGAGGTCGTCCGGGATGAGTCGCCGGGGAGCTTCTTGCCACTTCCTACCGCGCCGGCGGAAGCGGACGAGTGCTTGTGCGAAGAGGACAGGGAGGTGCTGCTGGAGGAAGGGTGGTGGTGGTGGTGGTGGTGATGGTAGTAGTGGTGGTGGTGGTTGGAGCGCTCCCCCCCCCTGTGCTTGTCCCTGCTCTTGCCGTCCTCGGCCGAGCTCCCCCGTTGCTTGTCGGGCACGCGAATGCGCACCTTGATGTCCTGCTCCGGCCCCCGGGCGCCGCCTCCGCCGCTGAGGGGGAACCTCATTTTCAGCGAGCTCCGATCGTGTCTCTCCTTCTCCAGCGGGATTTTCAGAATGATGGGCGACGGGTTGGCCGGGTCCGAGGAAGACGAGCCCGAGTGCTGCTGCTGCTTCTCCTTCCTCTGCTGCTGACCAATGAGAACCTGGGCAGCGTTGGCATAGTCCCGCTTGACGCTGGCCTCCATGTTCTCCAACTTCCTCTTCTGCGCCGCCAGCACGTCGGCGTTCTTGGCGCGGTACTCGCTCAACGACACCTTGGCGGGGGCGTGCGCCTCGTGGCCCGATGGCTGCTCGGGGCCCCCCTGGCCTTTTCCGCTCCAGGTGGGCGCGCTGCCCGGCGTCCCCCTCCCCTCGTCCGCCGCCGAGGCGGAGGGCGGCGCCGAGAGGCTCATCAGGCCCGCCACGGTGCTCTCCGACGAGGCCATGGAGATCATGCTCAACATGGCGTCCCGCTGCTCTCCCTCCTCCTGGACCTTCGGCTTGGCCTTTGGCGTCTGACCTCCCGCCTGAGAAGAGATAACAGACGGGGCCGCTGAGCGAGGTTGCGCGCGTGAAGAAAAACGGCATTTGTGCACGATCCTGGCGGGATCGAGCACATTTCACACCCCCGATGACGAGCGGCCCGACGGTCAACTTATGACACTAGCAAACATTTAGATGGAAGGCCCTCTGCGATTCCAGCTCATCAAGGTGGCCTCCATTTCAAGTTCCTTTCCGAAGTTCCCCACTTTCACTTGCCGGGGAAATATTTACAAGGTTCTCCGTGCGGAGCCACGCAAAGTTTGAAAAAATTCCAAACTACATGCAATCATCAACACGCTATTTGGAGAGCGACATTTAGAGTCGCGTCCACTTAATCTGCCCAATCAGCATCGATCATGACGCGGAACGGCAGCCTTTTGCCCTTCCTTCCATTTCAAGCCCAGAAAATATGTTCAGCCGGCCGTCGTACTCTGGCAACGGAATGACACGGAAAAATAACCACACGAGTCATGTTTTCTACAAAGACGCCAAATATGAGACTTCTTTTGTGTGAACCCGACTCTACGGGGCGGGGCCGGCAGCCGACGGGGTGCGATTCGGGACCCCGAGGTCAGCAAGATTGCTCATCACACACTGGAAACACGATTTTATGTACCTTCCAGTTGCGAATCCGTTTCAATCGGCTGGGCGTTTTCTCCAGAATCTGCAGGAACTCGTGTGTGAGCTCTGATTGAAGTCATTGAAGAAACGGGAAAAACAATGTCAGCGGGGGGGGGAGAAGGACGATTCAAACATCAGAATCCAGCGTTCCCTCGCGTCTACATTTTGACGGCAAACGCCGGCGGCGAGATGCACGCCGCCGAGCCTTCGGTCAGCCCACGTCGAGGGCGAGTGAAGCCGTTTCACAGTGATCATAAAGTCCCGGGGGACTCGCTGATCAGAAAAGTATGAGTCGCATTATGCATTGAGAGTCCCAAATTTCAAATTCTGAAACGGTCTACTTATACAATTATAAACAAATGCTGCAAAAATGTTAATTCAGCGGCAGGCCCGAGGATTGTGGAAATTCACGGTAACCGTTTTTCGGTTCCGTCGGTTTACCCAATGGGAAACAGACCAAAGGGTCAGGTAGAAATGTTGAGGAATAATCCAATTTTTTAAAAAATAAAGGAACCTTGTGCCAGTGTCTTTGGCGCACGTACCATCCAGTAGCTTGAGGGTCACGGTGGGGTCAACATATTCCCACCAGTGTTTGCCGTCCGTCGACACGGGAATCTCCCAGTTGGACCACTTGCAGGCCAGATGGATGCACACGCAGGCCACCACGGGCGGACTGTATTGCAGGCAGAAGGTGGTCAAGTGGAGGCTGCGCGGCGGCGTGCGTCCCGGGAGAGCAAGAAAAGAGCAACAGGACGAGGGAAGGGGAAAGCCGGTTCAGTGTATCGACTCGGATTTGCAAGAACCTGCCGCGCACGTGATCAAGTCCTTACCTGTTGGTTGCCATGAAGTAAGACGTCTGCGCCAGATCCTTACTCGCTGAAACAACAACACAACACAAAAGCGCACTTTAAACACCAGTCAGTTCAACGCACGCCGCCGGCCCCCCCACCATACGCACGCGCGACAAAAAATGAGTCAAAGGGGCGTTGACATTCACCTCGGACCAGCTGGGTGCACTTGACGACGTGCGTGTGCGGATGGTCGATGGTGATTTCAAACGCTGCAAGAGCAGGGGGACAAAACAAAAAAGGTGAGTCCGCCGCCAATCACGATAAAAGGAGCGCTCCAAATGCACTGCGTTCGAGAACCAATAGGATGGCAATGGCTAGTGATGAAAAAAGCGCAAAGGGGCGTGGCATGGACGGGGCGACCAATCACAACAAGTAAGACATCATATGCGTCCAATCACAGGGCTGTTTACATTCGGAAGATGGAAAGACTGATCAGGAGAGCTTGTGAAAACTCGACCATAAGGTACCTGACACCCCCCCCCCTAAAATTTTCTCAACGGATTTAGACGATTCACAAAAATGATCAATTTAAGAAATAAAACAGCGAATTTCCGCGGAAAATGGCATCCATCCCTGATGCCATTTTCCCTCGGACTGGATACATGGACGGGGAGGGATCTGGCAGGGGGGGGGGGTGCGGGGGTTGTAAGGATTTGTCTATTTCAGTGGCTTGGTGAAGCACAAACGTGACTTTGCGCCATTGCCAACTGCGTGTGGCGTCTCTGTTGGACAAAAGTCAAAACAGGTTACGACTTCTTGAGAATGACAGGCAGGGGGGGGGGGGGCATTAAAAAACAACAAGAGAGAGAATTCAAGGGAGCCAGGCTTTCCTTCCCAACTTACCCAAGGTCTGGAGTATTATGCTCTCAAGAATGACCAGGTCTTGGGCTTGTTGCAGGTAGGCCTGAGGTTGAGAGGACAGGCACATTACTCAGTGCGAGGCCGCTACCGGTCGGCAAGCGAGATCGGTCGCTCATGCAGTTTGCTCTCGGTCATGTCAAATGATCTCGACGGCTTCCGGATCAAAATGCCCGGTGAGCCACCGCACGTGCCGCTTTGGAACCAAATAGCCAAAGGCGACGTCGAACCTTCGCGCAGGTTGATTTGACGCGGGCCGGAAGACACGACGGTGCCCATTTGGGTAAAAGGAGTGCGCCGGTTCCAAAAGGGAGACTTTTGACGAGCTCAAACTTACATCGCTGCGTACATCCGGCGAGGGCTCCTGCGGATTGAGACAGGCGTGGGCCACCTTGATAACGTGCTCCAGCTTTCGGGGCTGCTCCTCCACCTTGGCGGCCAGGAAAAGAGCCGCTGGAGAAATGACCTGAGAGACGGGGGAGGGGGGCGGGGGCGCTGGGGTCAACAGGCGCCAAATGAAAAGGTGTTGCCAAGCACGCAAGTAGCATCATACTCACGTTGCGGTGAAATCTGGTGAACGACTGGACCATGTAGAAGCGATGCATGTACACGATGGCCGTGTTAATGGTCAGCTGGGACCTAGCGTATGCTCGTTAAGTCGCGTCAACATTTGAATGGCGTCAAACTGATCAAATGGAACGTGGTCACGTCGGGCCTGTGACTCACGCCACAGCGTGACCCCCCCAATATTACATACGAGGCACAATCCACAATAAATCTCAAGACTTCAAACCCCTCGGTTGATTGCTTCCAATGTACGGGACCGGTTCATGGAGCGTTTGCTCGTTTGTGTCTTTCTTGACATGCTTCAGTGCCAAGCAAGCACGCCGGCACCCGCAAACGCTGCGAGAGATTTGTGTCAACCCGGGGCCTTGATTTTCGAAAATTACTGGCAAGTTCTTCATCATTCTAGAGTGTCTGCCTCTGTGTTCGCCAAGATTTCAGACGATAGCAACCATTAGAAAAGACGCGAAAGATTAGGTTACGCCAGAGTTAAGCTCTGGTCCAAAACAAAAGGTCCCACCTCAAATGTGGACCGCAACGGAACGACGTCTTCGCATTGAGTTGTCTTCCAGTCGTAACTGTATTACTTGGTAGCGGGAAAACGATACGTCTTCCATTGGGATGCTTTTTAAATGATCTGCCGGATAGCGTTGGTTCGTCCAGATCAACTGCGCTTAGAAATGGAACGCGCATAGCGGTCTGCTGCGAAGCAAGGACAATTGTGCCTCTCTCGATTTAGCTCGTGAAAACGATTCCGGGTTACTTGAAGTGCACGAAACAACGCGCTGGAAGCCAAGCCTTCCTTAGGTCGGGGAGGGGAAGTCGGCAAAATCCTTAAAAAAAGTGGAATTACAGAACGAGCTAAAGCTAAGGAAAACGCGCTCGCGTCAAGGCCCGAGGCCTTCGCGGCTCGGCTGTTGCCAAATCAAAATCTCTGGCGTGTTCCTTCGCACGACAGTCACAAAAACACTCCGGCTGGCGCGAGCTACGTAAACAAATGAACGGGACGAGAAGGAAGATGGCAAGGAAAGCAGGAGGGACCGAGTCGAACGGAACGACCGGAGCCGCCGCTAGCCCGGCTAGCCGTTAACGAGCTGGAGCGGCTAGGCTAACGCGGCCAAAAGGATACACGTTGAGCCGCTGGCCCATGTCCTGCAGCAGGTTGGCCGCCTGTTGCCTGTACGACAGCTCCTTGTCCGGGTCGAGCCCGGCTCGCCGAGATGGGTTGTTGTCGATCTCTTGCCGGCTGTAGTACCATTTGTTATTACAGCTAGCGGAGACACAACGAAGCGAAGCCGCCATCACTGACGAGGGGGGGGGACACTAGTTTAAAAATTGCAGCGCGTCACCGGAAGTGCGTCATGCGCCAACATGCCCCCCCAACGTTTGGAGGTGCGCCCCCACCACCACCTTATTCATACAGTGGACCAATTCGCGATTCCCCCCCCTTATCCCAAATCTTTTTTTTTTTATATAGATTTTTTGGGGGTACGGGCGTGTTTTTTTGGGGAGGGGATGACCCACTTTTCTTAAAAACGCTTGATGGGAGTATTTCCCAGCTTATTCGAGAATTTGGGGGGGTTAATTATTTTCTCCCCTCAATGTAATTAAAACGGACGTGAATTAATGGCAGATTTTTGCTCTTCACGGGCCAGGCAGCCCATTGCCGCAAATACAGTCGAGGGCTACCTCGAGGCATTCGCAACTGAAATCAACTCTCCCCGCTGGATGCCACTCAGACTGCTACACACCGGAACTCGGCGCCAAGCACAAAAAAAAAAGTCAGGGGGGCCACTCCTTTTGGGACACTGGTAAAAGATCATTTACTTCAATAACAATGACTTGACGTTACATGATGAATTTAGTATGATAATGATAAGATTTTCATTTTGATTCACCAGGCAGAGGGCGGGCGTGGATGAGCAATTAGCGCGTTGGCCTCACAGTGCAGAGGTGCAAGGTTCGATTCCGGCTCCGGCCTCCCCACGCCCGCGTGGGTTTTCTGCAGGTACTCCGGTTTCCTCGTACATTCCCAAAAACATGCGTGGCAGGTTAATGGAACACTCCAAATAGTCTTGCAGTGCGAGTGCGACGGTGGGTCGTTGGTCTTTGTGTGCCCTGTGGTTGGCTGGCCGGCAACCGGTTCAGGGTGTCCCCCGCCTACTGGCCGAAGACAGCGGGGATAGGCTCCGGCCTGCCCCTTCTGAGAAGAAGCGCATCAGAAAATGGATGGATGGATCACCAGTCAAATAAGGCTATTGACACTGCAGCTCAATTTCCGTTTTTTTTTTTAAGAAACGATTCTCATCTTTTAAAATCCGACCTGGTGGTCTATCCTCTGTGACTATATTTCGAATATGTATGCAAAGCTTCTGCGGCGTTAAGGCTCCTCCACCCAGATTGGCCCTGTATGTCACCAAAAGCTCAAGATGACGACCAGATTTACTTCCGTAAACACCATGTCACATGACAGGGTTTTTTTTTCTCCTTTGATATGAGCCCCCAGACCTGATGTGGTTGTGTCACACCACGGCCACACCACATCACGGACGCGTCGCTTCTCATGCGCTCTTGTGACAGTTTGGTGTCGGCGATTGGAAGCATTCGGAATGCAGAAGAACATCGCCGAGATGATGGCGATACGTTGCCGATAACTCGGGCCAAATACTGCCTGCGAACACGGAGAGGATCCAACGAAAGGAAGCCAGTCTCAGAAAGATGAAAACGTGATATTTTATCAAATGAACAGACAAGTGAAGCGGTGAAGCAAGCGCTTACAGGAGTCAAATGTACAAACGCAAATAAAAGATGACAGAGTTTCATCCGAACGAGTCATAAAAACTCTAAAAACACTCGCTCGCCTCCGATCGGTTTTTGCTTCGTGAAAAAATGAAGCCGCGTTCGCGTCATTTCCACAAGTGGTCTGAAGTGATGACGCGGTTTCAAGTTCCCTGGCCAAATGTTCCAATTTCCCCGTGAAGTTCACTATCGTGAGAAGTTGAAGTTTTGGTTTACATTTTTGGGGGGAACATCATTGCCACAATGAACACAAAGTGTCCAACATGTTTTGAAGCACTACGATGCCCATTTTTGGGGGCTTTTTGTCCCAAACTGCCAATAGACACTGGGCGCTAGGGGGCGCGTTTGAGATTGCGTTCTTTCACAGAGAGTAAAAAAAAAAAAAAACAGGCAACAAAATAGCAAAGACAAACTTGAGTCATCAGTCATGGCCACTCAATATGTCTGATATTTGACAAGTGTGGACAGGGGCTGGAGGAGTTGGGGAAAAAGATTTAAATGTAAGCAGGCAAACGACAACAAAAATCTCCTTCTGGGTTCCAAAAGCTCTCCAAACATTTCTTTTTCAATATGATTAGCAAGGTCACAGTTGAAGACCTTTGACATGACTTAGAAACGTGATAATTGAAAATGTTAAAAAAAAAAAAACACTCCAAAGGAAGCAAAAAAAACACCCACTATACTATTCCAAATCGAGCAGCACGCTTCAGTTTCTTTGCCTGTGAAGAAGGGGGAAAAAATGCGGCATAAATACACATGATGGAGACAATCAGCGGCCGGGCAAACGAGAGTCACGACTCGACTATTTGCCGCGCACATGTCACAAATTGCCCAAATCGCCCATCGGCCTATTTCGGAGACGGCAACAAAGTTCTGGCGAACGGGGAAGCAGTCACGGGTGTGAAGGAAGCCCCCAAATCAAGAAACGCTCCAAATTCTGGACGGTCGTTTCTTTCTACCATCACGCGTATCTTCCGCCAATGGGACTGATCAGGGAGGCGTCCTAAGCGGATGCCCGAGCCACCTCACCCGGCTCCCCTTTGAGCCCCTCCCAGAGGAGCGAGCTTTTTTATGGCATTGTGGGAGGGCTAAACTTCAGAAGATTCAATTCTGCCCAATCCTTCATCTCCAAACAATTTGTCCTTTTTGTTTTGAAAACCTTCTCGTTTCTTTTAAGTGCAACAATGTCAGAAGGGGGATGGGAAATCAAGTGTTTGAGGCTCATCATTGGCGCTATTTTTACGTTACTTTCAACCAGGCGGGAAACAAAACAACGGGACGCTACGTACCTCGACGTCCGCCGAGCCGGCCGTTCCGCCGCCTGTGAGGATGCCGAACCTTTCCTTCCTCTTCATCAGCTTCTCGTCTGCTTCCAGCTGCCGCCACCGACGATAACGATGACACCCCCACGGAAAGACAACAAGTAGCCTTTCAGACTCAATCTCCAAATAAACTCTAAGCTTCCGTTAGGAGCCGAATTCCTTTGCGGAAGCCGCCCCCAACTTGATTGGCTCATCTATTTTGCCCGTGGAAATGAACGGAATTGGCAATATGTGTTCTGGTGCCCCCCCCCCCACCCCCTACTTGTAGGAGGAGAAAACCGGAGGAAAAAAATCAAACCTAGAATGCTCGTGTATTGCCAACGGTTAAACCGTATAAAGTCCAACTCAAGTTATTGTTTTGCTTCCGTCATTTTGTCCCGCGGCGTGAGGGGGCGGGGGGACTCTTGAATGCGCCCCGTAAACCGTTTGTGCCGGTAATACGCGGGAAAGCTTCCGAGCCAGGTGGGCCCACCTTTTGCGAGAGCGACGAGACGTTCATGCCAAATCTCTCCGCCCTCTTCTTCAGCTGGTCCACGTTGACCTGTGACGGACGGCAAAAGGATTCCCGCGTCAGGGGAAGGGTGCCGACGCATGCGTTTGGGGGCGGGGGGGGGGGGGGGTCGCTCGGGGCGGCGGCTCTTACCGGCACGTTTCTAGCCACGGCGGCGCCTGCGCGGGGGAAGGAAAGGATTGATGTTGCGCGGCACTTGGACATGACGGACGGCGGCGTGGCACCCGAGAGTCGTCATACGCACCTGTGGATGCATCCGAAGCGCCGATCGCTAAACCAAACCTAGAAACGAGTTCCACAAAAAGACAATAGTGAGCAATACCGGTCACATATATGAAAGGCTTGATGAAAAGGGCTCCATCGTATCATTTTGCTTTTATTGTGTCAAATCGTTGGGCTTATATCAATATGGAACTCGGCGGTCAACCCCCACCCCCCCCAACGTTCAAGTTGATTGGCCGCAATTGGCCTGTAGATGGCACTTCTGCTTCCCGTTTGCCAAATGCGACTTGAAGCGAAACGGAGGGGGGTCCGTCTCAATTGGCTTCATGGCCAAACGAGAGGAGCCGAAAGCGGCGAGTGGCCCCGGTTCTCACCTGGCGGCACGCCGGGCCTTCTTGTCTTCGGCCGACGCGGGCAGATTGAAACGCTCGGCGCGTTTCTGCAGCTGCTGCTCCAAAACAAAAAAAAACGCCGTTTGCTGGTAAACGGGAGGCGCCGCAACAAAGACAAAAGAGTGGCGCTGGGCCGCACGTACTTCACCGCCAGTCGCCGGAGGACATATCTTCACCATCTTCTTCTCGGCAGACCTGAAAACACAAGCGCGGGAACAAAATGGCATCCAATTTTAGCATTCACTTCACTCCTTTGTTAGATTATTGGGGGGAGGAGAGGGAGGTCCTCGAGCACCCCCGTTTTCACATCGTTTCGGGACGAGAGCCTACAGGCACCATGCTGTCAGAAGCCGCAAACTACGCGCACCGCCTAGCGGGTACACTGCACCGGTCTCGTCGCCGGGCGGCCGTCTCAGCGCGCGCCGGCCATAATTGGGAATAGAGTGAAGCGTGATGCCAAGCAGCCGGCAGCCCTTCCGCTGTTCGCAATCGGACTTCCCCCCCTCTCCGTTTTTGGTATTGCGGGACTGCTCGGGCTTCATCGCGTTTCAAAGTCATCGACCGTTACGACGATGCAAACCGCTTCAAAAAAGCCAACGGCAAGCAAACTCACAGCTTGGCCACAGGCGATGGCGATTCTTTGACGTCTTTGCCGTTGTCCACAATCTCGCCTTTGGGGAAGTCCTACAAGGCAAACAAAAAGGCTCGTCATTTTTGCACAGGCGCACAATCAAAGCGGCATTTTGCCGACTCGACGACATTACCGCCGTATCGTCCGCCAGCACCTCGTCCACGTCCACATCTTCATCTGTGGCTTGCGTGAAAAGACATTCAAGACATAAGACACAGCATGTCGATCGGACGCAAGCGCCTCCAGAAACTGCGGCAAAACAATCCCTTCAAATGAGAGTCAAAGGGAAGCTTTGATCTGCGAGTTGTGGCTTCCCGCTCCGCCGTCTGACCGCTTACACCGAAAAGAAACAACCCCCACCGCAACTTTGAGCCCGACTCCGGCGCGCTGCTTCTCGGGGCTCACCGTGCTCGTCCAGGTAGGCCTGCAGGCGTGCAACCAGGTCGCCTTTGTTGCCTTTGGTCTCCAGACCTCGCGCGTCGCATTCTTGCCTCAGCTCAGCAAGCTGAAAGCCAAAAGAGAAACATTCACAAATGCTTGAAACTGCGCGTTGTGAAGAAGGCCCGTTGCCCGGGTTCATGAGACATCGCAAGCTCGTTGGTCCTCAACACACGATCTCTGCGTTCGTTGCCACATCGGCGGTCTGCATCGGTCCGTTTAGCGGGTGCGGAGCTGAAACCGAAGCTGCACGAGCATGTGCCCGATGTTCTAGCTTCAACCTTCTTGGCAGATCTTGCCTCGGGCTTCAGTGGGAATTTGGCACGACCTTCAAAGTTCGTTGGAACATGGATGTAACATCCCTCGGTGTTTTGCAAAATGAATAAACGTAAATGTGTGCTTCTCAATCATGCCTTCCGTCCACGAGCGCAAACCAGGTGTGTCCACTTCATGTCACTTGCATTAAAGATTTCTTTTGATCTTAGCGGGAAATTTCACTCAATGCTTTAAAACAGATATTACATCTTGAGCAGTTTTCACCAGATCCCTTCAAATATTAATTGAACAACAGTTGTCATGTCAACATTTAAAAAAAAAAGATCCGACAAATGAAACACGTGGTGTGTATATATATATATATATATATATATATATATACCACGTGTTTCATTTGTCGGATCTTTTTATATATATATATATATATATATATATATATACACACACACACATATATAGACCTTAACAAAGCGTGAATAATGTAAGAGGTGAGATGTTATTCAGTGTTCAACTTAACTTCGACGTGAGCCGACAAACATTCCCTTTTCCATTTGACCTTGAGCCACTGGCACTTAGTGCTCCCACCCGCGTTGTTTTTCAGTCCGCAAAGTGGGACCTTCCGAGTACTATTTCCAAACATAATTGGCGTGTTTCGAGCGTGGGCGAAGAACGTTCGGGCAACGTGAGCACACGCTTAGCTTTAGCATTAGCATGGGCAGCCGGCGTACGCACGTTACACCGACGCGACCACTTTGGCTTTCTCGCCGCCCTAACGGAGAACTTGAGAGACTCCCCGTTCACCAAACAATTGTCAAAGCTAGACAGCTGCGCTCCGACATTCGATACTAAACGGCACGACCAACCTTTAGTTTGTGCAGCTCGATCACTTCAGCCATCTTTCTTTGTTGATCAAGCCCTTCCTCCAATCAAACCGCTTCTTCCGCTGCCGCCGTTTATTTCTTCTTCTTCTACCGCAATCTTTGGCGGAGTGCACGCAACGGTCAGGTGCATACCGCCACCTAGTGCACACGCGGGTGCAACACTTATGGCCCCAACAAAAATGTAAAAAGTGCTTCCCTCACACGCCTGATGTTATCCTTCTCCTTCAAAAATAAATACATTCAACGATTTGTTTTTAATGCATAAAATTGAAATTCCACACATGCAGTCAAAGTCTTGGCCTTCTTGTTCTGGCAGGCTCAAATCGATACCAAGTCGTCATAAAATACCCCAAACAAAAGTGATTTGTGATTTCCAAGTCGACCTGGATGTATGTAAAACTCATATCATAAGCAGATTCACCACAGGGACTTTCTCACAATCGTCTTTTTTCACTCTTGCTAAAAGAACCCCAAACTGCTTATAAAACAAAGCACTAAGTATTGCTACATCCTTCCGACGTCTCACAGTTGGCTACGGGATACGACCGGTTTCAGGAGAAGCCCAGCAAAAAAGAACAATTGGCAGATGGCAACAACAATTTTGAATGTTTTCAGAGGGCACATTTTGTTTCCAATATTGTTGGGATTCCAAAACTTGTGGGTCACAGCTTTTCAAAAGCAAGTCGCCATCATTCTTTGAGTTCAGACAGAGACACGAGGCTCCGAGAAAAATACTGTACATCTAGAGTGTCAATGGCAGGTTTCATTTCACTCTCAGACCTTTTCTTCCAACTAACTTTTCCCAAAAAGTTGACCAGGAAATAATGAAGTGTGCGGATCACCGCTGCTGCTTTTTGCCAGTCAAAGTCGATTGTAACCAATCAAAGGATGGAAAAATGCCCACATCATCGGCGACCAGTGAGGATGAATTTGAAATGTGATTCCCACCCCCCCCCAAAAAAACACATCCTTTGCTAATGGAGCGGAAGTTAGGCAGGCCGGCACGACTGATTTTGAGGTGGACTGACATGGCAAGTCAAAAACGGAATTGGACATTTGTGGAGAGCCGTGGCGAAAGACTCGAGCCTGCCCGAAAGCGTTGTCAACCCGTTCCCAAAGCAAGGGGGGGATTTGGGACTTTTGATGCCCCCAGACGCCGGAGCTCCCCTCATTTCCTACCTCCTCATTCCCCTGCAATCACCGTCCCGGCGATGAGGCACTGTGTCGGCGTGCTATGACGTTGAGACCCCCCCACCCCAATCCAGAATGCGGGCCACTCGCACCTTTTGACAACAAACCACGGAGGAGCCGTGACAGGCAAGGCGCAACCGAAGGAGGCCCGCGCTCGCATCCCTCCCTCTCGCCCGCCATTTGACTTTTTGAAAAAGCAAGACTGCGTCCCCTTTGGAGCTTTATTTTCCAAGCGGTCGATCAAACAAGTGGACAGTAGCGCCGCCACGCTGAAAACTTTGCAAAGGGACGGTCCGGCGGCCAAAGTCGGGCTTCTCACCGCCAAGGGGCCCGTCGGCGGCGGCCTCAGGGCTGCATGCGAATGGCGCCGTCCAGCCGAATGACCTCGCCGTTGATCATGGGGTTCTCGGCCAGCGCCGTCACCAGGTGGGCAAACTCGGCCGGGTCGCCCAGGCGCGAGGGGAAGGGCACCTGGCGAGCCAGGAAAGAGCGCACCTTCTCCGGCAGCCCGGCCAGCAGCGGGGTGGAGAACAGACCTGGGGGCGGCAAATTCACACGTGACGCTCAGGGGAGGGGGGGGGCACCTTCGCTCTTCTGCGTAGCTTCAACACACATTCACAGAAAAAAATAACCACCCTGACTTTGATATATTTGAAGTAGGGCTGCAAACAATGATGATTATAATAAGGGATTCACCGGCCAATTATTTGTTTGATTCATTGAATAAAAGGGGGAGGGGGGGAAAATCATTATTTGAAATCGATGCTGCAGAAAATGCACAAAGAAAAAAATGATTGCAGTTCAATGAAAATGATCCTTTTTGCAAAGTGCCACATTTGGCAGCAAAACAATCCGAATTGAATAAGAACCCCCACATCCCCAGGAATGATTCTGACATAATTGGGGGGGGACAAAGTGCTTTCATGCCACTTTCCTCTTGAATGACTGTTGCCATTCCGGGAGCCTTGCGCAACGTGATGCGGGCCAACCTACCCGGCGCAATGGTGACCACCCTGATGCCCATGGGGGCCAGATCCCTCGCGATGGGAAGGGTCATTCCAACGATGCCCCCTTTGGACGCCGAGTACGCCGCCTGGCCAACCTGTGCGTGCCACACAAAAAACATTTCAACGCCGGGCGTCTTCCGACAAACCTTTGCGGGCCCTGATGGCAAAAACACGCAGCGGAGCGTGGGCGAGCCCGGCGCCGACGGATCGGAAGCAGACCCCCCCCCCCCCCACCCACTGCGGCTCACCTGTCCATCAAAGGCGGCCACGCTGGCGGTGTTGACGATGCAGCCCCGCTGGCCGTCTGCGTCCGGCTCGTTTTTGGCCATGGCTCCCACCGCCAGACGAATCACATTGAAGGTTCCTGCGATGTTCACCTGCAGCGCACAGTCAGAGGCCGTCACAATCAACTCGACGATCCCCCCCCCCCCCCTTTTCAGTTCAATTACAATAGGAGAATTAGATTGTCACTCTTTCTGTGACGTTGCTAAAGGTTCCCGCTTGAAGACGGAGCGATCCAAGTTGATGTTTTCCGGAAAGGGAACGAGACCCCCCCCCACCCCCCGAATCAAGGCTTGCTTGGACAAACGTCTTTCCTTTTGGAGGTGGACGCCGAAAGGGGAAATGGGGCGCTAAAGCTCTCACATTGATGACGCGCTGGAAGTCTTCCAAGCTGTGGGGGAGCTCCTTCTTGAAGTTGTACGTTTTGACGGCCACGGCGATGCCGGCGCAGTTGACGGCCAGGTCCAATTTGCCAAACTTGTCTCGCGCCAAGTTCACGGCCGACCGCACGTCCGCCTCCGACGTCACCTGCGGGACAAGAGCGGGGGGACGCGTCACGCGCCGAACCTCCTTTGCGCTCTCAAGGCAAAAGACGCTCGCGACTCAAGACCCTTGCCGTGGAAATGGAGGGCGGCGAGATTATTTAGGGCCCCGCGGGGGAAAGTGTCATCGGTGTACTTGCATCCGCCGGAGCGAAGGCGCATCGGTCTCCCAGGGCGGCCGCCAGCGCCGGCCCTTCCGATGACGGCAGGTCCACGATGACGGCGGACGCTCCGCTGCGCACCAGACGCTCCACCGTGGCCCGGCCCAGGCCCGACGCCCCGCCCGTCACCAGGCCCACCATGCCCTGACAACGCGGGGAAATAGAAGCATACCCGTCAACTTGTATGGTTTTGCCATAGATTTTGTGGGGAATCTTGCGTATATGGCCAAATCATACAGAACATTTTCGGGGGGGGGGGCGGTACCACCAACTCCAAATGATTTGGAGTTGGTGAAAAAAGTAACGCAGGAATACAACTCTGAACACAGTAATGCCACAAAGTAGAATGATGATTAGACATTAACCGGACATTTTATTAAGGAGATCTACAAGAAATATCATTGAAAATTTTGTGGGGGGTTTTTGCTGCCCTTATTTTGACATGTGATAAGGATTTTTTTGGTAGTTAATACAGGTGGGGGCTCCAAAAAGTTGACACGTATGCATTTGGCGTTCGTATTACAATGGTCCCCGGGGGCAAAATACTCGACCGACCGCTACGGAGGCCGTTGCCGCCCACGCTGGCTTAAATTTAAAAAAAGGGGGGGGGGGGATTCTGATGATTCAGGTGACTGGCAAAGTCCTTTTTGTGTCTTATGGATCCAGCTTACGAGCTATGCTGCGCTCCATCAGTCTCGCGACGCTTGTCGTTTTTTTTTCACAATCCCGAAGAAGACACGCAAACCCACGCGGGGCTCCGCTCGAGAGGCGAACCGGAAGGAATTGCTCCATTTTGCCTCAAATTCACCAACACTGAAGTTGCAACCAAGTTGAGCAAATTCTTTTTGAATTTCACGCGAACACAGCGACTCGTTGCGCCAGCTCTACAGCGGACGGCGGGATACTTGCGGGCACCTTTAGGAGTTTGGGTTGAATGGAGAGCGCTTGTGACAACATGAGGCTAGTAGCGTCAACATGTTCGCCCGCCCAGCCCGCCGCGCAGTACGCGAGACGAGCGAGCGACGGAACACCATCCGCTGTTTGACACACGGGCAACTTTGATACGTGCGCCACGGAGCATGACAAAGCTTTCTTTACCTTTTCACCCCTCTCCTTTACTCACCTTCACACACCGGATGTTCGCCATGTTGGATTGCAGGCGGCCGTGACGTCACGTGCGAGGAAGGAACGCGTCTGGACGCGAGCGTCACGAAACGTCAATTCTGACTATTTTTTTTTAAAGTTGCCATAATTAAAAATCTGAAATGACACGCCGCAAACGTTTCATTTGAAAGTAATTATTAGATGGAGCCTTTTCTGTCGCTGCTCCCTCTCTCTGGAATGAGCTCCCACTGAACATTGGGCAAGCCTCCTCGCTGGCCATCTTTAAAGCCCTCCTCCAAACTCACTTGTATTCTTTGGCATTCGACTCATCATGCCTTAGATTTGTTCTTGATTTTACTGTTTGGTGCTTTCTAGCGCCTTTATTACCGATTTGTCTTACTTTTTACTGTGCATGTTAAATCGCTCCATGTACAGCACTTTGTATGCAGCCATGGCCGTTTGAAAGCGCTCCACAAATACTCTTGACTTGACTAGAATTTTTCCCCTCCAAGCTATCGTGTTCTAAAAGCATCACCAATAAAATGAAAGCACACGGTTTGTGTCAGCTTCTAGTTGATGGGTGCCATGGCTAGCAGTGAGAGATAAAAATAAAGCGGCACTGTTCAAATGCTACTTCAAGTGTTGTTGTTGGGTTTTTTTCCCCCGAAGAATGAGCCGAACCACTAATAAATGTCCTACGGGGTGTTTTTATCACATTGCTTTACAAAAGAAATACATCGAAAAATATACCGTTGCTGATTCATTTTGAATAGCAAATTTGTCCACATAAGAGCAGTTTGAAGTGACCCGGGGTGACGAAAACAAGTGTGAGACTGCTGAAATTGCCAACGGTCAAGCGAAGGCAGAAGAACGCAAATGCCATTCGCACGGCACAAAGACTTTTCAACCCAGGCCTTTATTTAGCACAAAAGAAAATACGACGTTGAGGCCGACGTCTCTTTCTTCACGGCCGTCTGGAAAACGAGGCGCCGACGAGCCGGGTTTACTCGTCGTTCCGAGTCAAATGATTCCGACGGAAGCTGTCTGGAATACAAGGCTCCAGTCTATCCGAACATCATCTTTCACACAACCTTTGGCTTCAACTCTATACATTTTTTGGGGTGGCGGGACGGGGAGTACTTTGCTCTCCCTCCCATTGCCTTTCTAAGAGAATTCTTTGATGCAGTTGACTCCCAAGATGATTTGTGGTCAACGTGTTGGTCTAGTGCCGGTCTAAAAAAAGAAATAACAATTAAGCACTCAGTCCATTAATAAGAGAGGGGAACAAATTGTGTGTAAAGATGGCCCCTCTCACAACCATTTGTGCCATGTTGTCAACGTGGGTTGGAGATAGTATGGAAAATTCAAGTACTTGGTGCACAGAAACAAACGGCAAGCTAATGCGGCTAACGTGCGCATTTCAAATACCAGGTTTGGACATCCTGGTTTTGGTTTGCCTTTGAGGGCAGGAGTTGAATTGGGACGCGATTCGTATTTTCTGACACAACTATCTGTGCTGTGAATCATTTTGCCACCTCTGCAACAGCATTCCTATACTGAACGTTTACGTTGCACCCTGAAAGCGAAGCAAAGGGAGAAAAGGAACATGCGCGTTTCACGTGCGAGCTGCCCCAGATGAAGTTCACCGCAGTACAGCGCAGCCACAAGCACCGATTAACGTCCTCAAAGTCGGCACGGCCACCGAAGGGCCCTCCCGCCGTGGCCGACTCGGCCCCTGTTACCGTGGCGACCAAAGGTGACGTGCCGGATTCTCCGGTGGCCTCTTGTCACATCAACGGGACGCTTTGGTTGCCGTGAGGAAGACAGTAGGCTGTATAGTCATCTCCCAGATCTGGTGTGATCCTAAAACTATACAAACTACTACCTCATCCCACAGACACCCCCACCGCCGTTGTCCGGGACGACAAATGACCGACGTGCCCTTGCAGCCTTTGTGAGGGACGCACGCCGTCATTCTCAAGCGGGGAAACGGGGATCTTGCCAAGCCTGTGGAGTAGGGAGAAGGGGGGGGGGGGGGTCACGAATGGTTTGCATCAAAATATTGGCATTGAAATTAAGTCATAACATTTTGACAATAAAGTTGTATTCAATAACTCTCATGAGGTTTACTCTTTTAGCAATGCCAAAACATATGCGACAGGGAAAAAGACAACTTTGCCGCTGTTGTGACTGAAGGATTTGAGCAGACGAGACCACACCGTGCATAATTTGCCCACAGATGGCTGCAGTCTCATGTGTTTCTCAAACGCCATTTGGTGTTCTTTAACTGTTTATTTTAAAACGATGCAGGGATCAAAAATGTCGTTGGAGAAAAAATAAAAGTGATTTTTGCAAACCTTGCACACTCTGTTAACAGCTGTCAAGTGTATTTCAAAGATCATTTTCATTAAATCACACTAACGAATAAAAGATATCTTATCTTATCTTATCTTAACGGTTCGACCCTGTCATGGTTCTTTTTGATGCCGTCTGTCTTGTTCTCGACTCCCAATAATCTCGGTCTTGGTCCCCGATGGTGCGCTCAACCCAACACAAAGTTCTTTGTTTTTTATTCTTCGGTACATTGTCGACCCCCCTCCCCCACCCCCTTGCATCTCTATTTTTTTAATCAATTGCCTTTTCGGAGTATCCGTGGAGTGAAGAGTGGCACCTCTCAGTGCTGTCGTTATGTTTTGATGCCAAAGAAACATGTCGCCTCTTGATTCGTCGTCGGGTGAAGGAAGGCGAAATGCGAAATGCCGCGGAAGTGAACGATCTCGAAAGCAGCCCGCCAAGCTGTCGATAAGCTTTGAACGGCAAAACGGCTTCACGCGTCCGCGAACGCGCGATTGTCGAGCGGCTAGCCGACAGCTAACAGCGGTCGGTGCTTACCCCAAAGTCCGCCGCGCAATGAGCGAGCCGAGCCGCGGCTATTCCTTCATGGACAAAACAGGTCTTCGCATGCTCCGGGAAACCTACTCAAGGTGACAAGAAACAAAAAAGTAGACAGCTTGTTCGCTTTCCATTTCAATTCAGACTGTCATTGTCTCTCACCATCCTGTTTTTTTAGGCTTCTTCTTCTACATTCTTTTGGCGCTTGGCAAACAACCGTTGCTGCATTAGCGCCACCGTCTGAAAGGAGTGCGTGGGATGACTATAGTACAGTACTGTACTGTACTGTATTTTCTTGCCTGATATTTAACCTCGTTCTAATACAGTACATACTCAGTAGTCTCGAATCTCATTACAGTATGCCAGTTTTTAAGTCTTTGTACATTCGGCATTATTATTTTTTTGCTAAAACATCCATACATTTCATCCAGAATCTTATTTTCAGAAAAAAAACATACCCCAGTGATTCTGCAAGCAGGCTGGGAAACATCACGAGATTCGAAGCTCTCGGCGACGAGACTTCAAAGATCATTTCTAATCGTAGATTCGTCCTCAAGTACCACTTTCATGTGGGAAAAATGGTTTTAAATCTACGGTCAAATAAAACTGGTATTTTAATGGATAGACCGTCAAAATGCAACACTTTCTGCCAACAGCCTCACATATTACAGTTGTAGCATTTAACCAAATACAAATGCAGTACTTCAATCCTGGACTTGAGAGCCGTACTGTACTTGTTTGGTTTTTTTTTTCAAACGACATGTAACTTTTACTCCCTTCAGTTGAAACCGGACAATGTGTATTTTTGTGTGAATTTGTTTTCCTCAATCTTCAAATAACCAGTATGGGCATTGTACCTGTATATATATTTGACAGGGATAATGTACTGGAGTACAATTCTGTATAATAGAAAAAAAAACTTAAAAGGGGTTGAATTAGTTGTAGAAACCCCCAAAAGCTATTTATATTCTGCTTAACCCTTGTGTGCTCCAAATCAAAAAGGCCTTAAGTTACGCATTTTACAATTTTTGTAATGATGTATTTTGTGTTATAAAAACATTCTTTTTTTTTCAAACACTCAAAAGGTTCAGAGGCATCTGTGCTATCCATACATATATAGTTTTTATTAGTTCTTTGGGATTTTTTATTCTTTATTTTTTGCAAAAGGAAAAAAACATTTGTGTCTGGAGGTCCCAAGCAAGCCCTACTAACAATCCCGACCGCACGTGTTCATGTCAAATGCATCGGTTTGAAGCCTCCTGCAAAAAGGCAAACTCATTTGCGATCCTCTGGCGCCACCTAAAAGTTGCACAATTGGAATGACCTCAACCCAACAATGTGGCATGCATACGTCTGTCCAAGCGAAAACAAAGCGATTGACGTAAAAATCGCGTGAAATTTATGTATACACATTAGGTTTACGATGCATTCAAAAATATGAATTATAATGGGTCTCTATGGTGCAAAATATGTCAATTGTGAAGATTAAGGTATCAAAACGTTTTTTTATTATTGCTGCAATGCCTGAGAATGATCAGCCGGTGACGTCATGAAATTTAGGCCATTTTAGAACCCCTCCAGAAGTTTCAGCTCTCTCGTGTTTTTCTGAATGCCTTTGCCTTTGATTCAAAGACATTTTACATTTATCGCAAGCGGTGCACCACGAGGGTTAAGTAGAGTCTCAAAGCCTTTTCCACATCTGCACATTTAAAATAGAACCACCAAGTGCAGGCCACAATGGAGTAAAAACTTGATCAAAGCCCATTTCCCCCACACCCCAAAAATAAGACCTTTGTTTTTTTTTTTTTTACTAAAAGAATAAATTTTATTTCAGCACTGTAAGTCATTTCCCAACCAGTACAAATATGACTGCCGTGGTTGTCTCTTTCCGAACCTTTCCTCCTCCTCTCCATCTGTGAGATCAGACCACCAACACCCCGGACGAAAAAAAAAATGTCACTGACTCTTTCTTTCCTCCTCTCATCTTTCCACAAACAGTCTGGTGCTTCCATAATGCTAACATTGATGACAAATGATACCAACCATAGTTATAACAGCAATGATGATGATGATGATAATATCTCTCGAACAATAATATCATGGCTATATATCGGAACCCTTTATTTGCTGCACAGGTAGCTTCGGCAGGCGGTCTTGGGTATTGATGCGTATGCTGAAGGCATGCTGGAGCAATGTGGCATTGCAAACGCCCACATTGGTCACGAGGAGCACCTTTGCAGGGGAGGGGAGGGGGGGGGCGATCGGGGCACCGAGCCGATTTCTTAATATGGAGTTCGGAGGGATGCTGAGGGCGGGAGGGCGCAGTGGCAGTGTAGAGACCGACGGATCCGGACCTTGTTCAAACCGGACAAAATGCTGTGAGAATCTTGCAAACAGATCAGGACAGCGCAAGAGAGACGAGCGCACGCCGTTCCACACACAAATACGCAATTCGCGTTTTACGCCGACACCGCACGGCGCTTTTCTTCCCCGGCCGAGACTCGAGCTGCTCCAACATTGTTGGTCGGGCTCTTACGAGCGCCTCCTGCCAGCTGGGGCAACGAGATGAGCGCCCCGCGTGGCTTGGCCACTCGGTCCAGTTG
This sequence comes from Hippocampus zosterae, assembly GCF_025434085.1. Classification (NCBI taxonomy): domain Eukaryota; kingdom Metazoa; phylum Chordata; class Actinopteri; order Syngnathiformes; family Syngnathidae; genus Hippocampus; species Hippocampus zosterae. Next base: position 41,551,056 of record NC_067452.1, on the reverse strand, counting down.
TCCTCGCCAAACAACGGGCGAGATTTTGATGGCGCCCAATCTATTCCCCGAATGTTGAAACAATACCATTGGCAAATTTAATCTGATAACGCCCAATCTATTCCCCAATTGGTAAAACGACTCCTTTTTTTTTTCAACCTACAAAATGTAAAAATTGACGAGTATAAAATGGCCTCTGCAATCTTAGGCAGGGGTTTCCACTCTAAAACAGCTGGTGACGAGTGGAAACAAATTGACATGAAATGCACTTCAATTGGCCGCCCCCCCCAAAAAAAAACATCCCAGGGGAGAGAAAGGAGGACACAAACAAGCCGACTGATTGTCGAGCGTCGTTTCTTGACGCGCGTGCGCAGTGGTTGGCACGTCCGTGCGGAATGAGCAAATGGACCTGGAGGCGCTCGCTGTTCACACTCCCCTGCCTGTTTGTGTCTCCAAGACAACCGAGGCCTACAGCCGCCCTGACCTCACAACCTTGTCTGTAAACTCGGGGCAAGCTGTCAACGTTTGCAGGAGGTGGGGATAGACTACGTGGGCTCGGGAGGGGGTTGGGGGGACACTAGGTGTACTTTGGCTCTCAAGTGAGACGTTCCGCTGCTTTGTGCAAGGGTGCAGAGTTCAGCTTGCATCGACCACAAAATTATCATCGGGGATATTATGAAAATCAACAGTGCAGACGATGGTTGTCAATCGGTAACGGGCAATAGTTACTTACGTACATGAATGGTGAGAGTGTCTAAAGATGCCATAAAAAGGTGAGGAAAATCGCAATGATTACAGTTCAAATCTCTAGGTTGGCTAAGCGAATTTCGGTACTAACTGAAGCAATGGTAGAAGGATTAGAAGATGCGATAACATTAAAAGAGTAAGAAAAACACATTTGCACAACAGAATTTTTTTCAGATTTTTTTTTCTGAACTCTGGCTAGATACATACAGAAACTGATTATTAACGTTAATATAACCTTTACTGTTAGTCGGGTTGATTAAGGGGGCGGGGCAGCCTAGAGAGAAAAGCGGCCGATACAAATCATCCTAGGGCTACAGGACAAGCGAGGAGGCGTGGGGAGGGGGGAAAAAACGGAGAAATTCAGAAACACTTTATATCATTAGGTGTGTGTGTGTGGGGGTGTGTGTGAACTAGAAAACTGACAACATGATCCCCGCAAAGCAATCGCTGACTAGCTACGAGGCAAAACAGCTCCATAAACAACCTTGGTTGAATGGGAGGGTTTTCACCATGGAGGTGTTACAGAGTACTTTCAAACTGAATGTGAGCACATTTGTGTCTTGAAAGAATTTGAAATTTGGAAGTACCGTATTACCAAGCCGAACGACGCTTACTCCAAAAGACAATGACGTAAAAATATTTGGAAAAATGGTCCAAAGGTCCTAAGTTTAAGGCTGTGAACACTTGCACTTATACAAGACATGAAATTGGAGAGCCCAAGCCTTATTAAGTCGTCATGTTGCTTTGTGGGGACCAAAACGTGTGTGTGTGTGTGAGTGTGTTTGTGTGTGCTAAGGAAGATAACGAGCAGAGCACAGCAAAAGAAAACTGTCGGTAGAGGAGGCGCCGTGTCAAGGCGGGGGAAGGAAGGGTGGTTGAATTAGCAAGCGTAAGAAAAATAATCATCCTAAATCACTCATGAACTCCCTATTGAACGAAAACATACAGGGACCAAAGAGGGAGAACTACGTGACGTGTTGCGTCGCCGTTTGAAGCATACTAGCTACTGTGTAACTCGGGTTGTTTAACATCTACGCGTGTGTGTGTGTGTGTGTTTGTGCATGCGTGTGCCTACCCGGAAACTTGGAAGGTGTATTTTTCATGTGTGTCGGGATTGCGATGTCAGTCGAATGTGTTACCAAATGATCTCCAACGAACTGACGAGCACGCCACTGGCAACTGAAACTGCACAAATATATCACGTCGGCACAAACGCAGAGAGAATGCTGCTGGTAACAAACGCAACTGAATATCTCTTTGTCCAGTGTGTGTGTGTGTGTGTATGCGCACGAGTGGCGAGCAAATGGGTAGAGGGCATCGTATAGCAGATCACGCTCTGACCCGTGACGGGAACGCTGTCCTCGAACACGTACTATAGCGATACGTGTCCTCATGTCAAAATAGTTGAAAGCGGTTAAGTACTCCGCGGCTCCCGTCGGGCGCTCTTGGCCAGCGGAGCGATATTCTCGAGTCTAGCCGCGATCTCTTCACGGCCGTTTAAATCCAATGACTATGAAAAGGTACGGCGCCGGTCCGAGCGTCCGATCGTTTCCTTTCGTTTGGCGTCCGAGAGGCGAGGGCGAGCGCGGCCCCGGCGGGCCGTCCGCTCGCGGCTAATGTAATGGTTGCGTTGCTAACGAGGGGGGATGTCTGACGCGACGACATTGACGCTTCACACACACACTCATCGTTCCGTTTGCCATCATTTATCCGTGTCGCGCGAAAGCGCTCGCTCAAGTCATCGACGTCGTCTGAAAATAAGGTGCTTTCTTTTGTCGACTCTCCTTTGCGAGTCGAGTCTGCGACGCGCGCGCACGCCGCTCGGCTTTCAAAGCCGCACTTGCGTCAAGGTGACGTGTATTTCCGGCGCGGGACGTCGGCTTCTATCCCAAGCTAAGTGCCGGAAGCAAACGGTTGCCGAGCGTCGTCTACTCGGCCACGGCCTCGCTCCCGTCGGGCGGGAAAAGTGCATTCTATTGGTCTAAAGTGACACGCGCCGGAGCCGTCGGCGCTTCGCGACGGCCGCCCGAGGATCGTTCGGGCTACGCCGGCGCACCCCTTTTTCCATCGCCGGTGTTCAGATACACTTTGGACCGGACAACCAAGAATCGGGCGTCCTTCAAAAGTTCTTGAGCGAACGTTTGGGGCCACTTTGCGGGCTCTGCTTGGCGGCAGTCTTATTTCTTTTTGGGCCTGGGACTCTCGAAAGGTGCTTCAAGGTGTTTGACTCGTCCATCACCTGGCAGAGGATCGGCCGGTGTGGTTTTACATCTCGAAAACAAAGTGGAACCACTTTGCGCACATTCTGACGTCTGGCAAATAGATCTCTAGCTTTAAACGGAGTTCTCTGTTCATCATGAACATTTACTGAGATGCGCGCACCCCGCAAACGGTCAATTCATCGCTCGCAGGGGCTACTGTTGTCGTCGTTGTTGTTGTTGTTTGGGCTTGTTTTTTTTCTTCAGAAAAAGAAAACGTTTTACATTTAAATACAACATCAAGTGCTTGTGTTGGGACAGTACAATCAAAGCTTTCGGGAGGAAGGAAGGGGCAGGAGGGCCAGGGGGAATTTCATATAATGCACTTTTGGGGGGAGGGGCGGGGTCAAACCTCGCATACTTTAAGGTGCGTAAATTGGTGGGATTTCTTTGCGCGAGGCTCCGCGACACGGCTCAAAGTAGAAGAGCTTCCTAATATCACGGCGGACGATTTTAGCGGCGCCGTCGGTCACTTGATTGCGTTGGAAGCCGCCGATGGCCCGCCGTCTCCCGGAAGTCAAACCTCACACGAGACCGCGATGGCAAAACGCGGCGACACGCGCACTAGCCCGCGGAGCGAGCGGGCCGTAACCGTGGAAACCGCATCCAACCCGCGCGTGCCGACAAAGTACAGCGCTCGGCCGTACTGGAGGAGGGGCCCGCTTACGTGGCGGCAATGGGGGCAGAACCTCTTGGAGTTTGTGTGCGGGAGGGGGGGGGGGGGCATCTTTGGAGGGGCGGGGTGCTTACAGGCTCATGGAGAAGATCTCGCTCTCTCTTTCTCTCAAAAAAACCCCAAAACCCCAACAATATAAAACGACATGAGAAAACTAAAAATGGGCCAACCGTTGGGACGCATCGCACGGAGCGGCGGACGCGCTCGCGGCCGCTCCGTGCGATGACGCGACGGTCGGTAGGAGGGGCTACAAAGACGGGGGGGGAAAGGCAGTCAAACACAAACGCTCTCCGCGGACGCCGTCCGTCACTCCTCCTTCCGTAACGCTCCGTCCGACGGGCAGTCGTCAAGGCAACGGGGGCCCTCGGCTTGCACCCCCTCTGATTGGTTGTCTCTGCTGGCTAAGGCACACTGGATGGGCTGGGCCAGGGGGGCCGGCGAGCTGCCGTTCAGCTGCCGAGCGACGACCTCCGGCGCCGAGCCCGCCTCCTCCGAGGGCTTGGGGGGACTGTTGGGCGGAGGGGGCGACGATGTCTGGGGGAAGAGGAGAACAAGTTGGGGCGCCAGAGCTTTTCCTTTGGAGAGCGTTGCGCGTTCAAAGGTGGCCGTCCGTACCTGCGTTCTGTTGCCGCTTCCTTTTTTGCCTCCCCTCAGCTTGGCTGGGATCTCTTTACCCCTCCTGCGGTGAGCAAAATGGGCAAGACTTCAATCGGCGCGCACGGGCGTCCACCCCATTTGAGTTCACGGGCCTCGTTCGCCCCCAAATTTGATCCCAAGCCGTCCGGGTCGGTACATTTAATTAAATTAATTAATTACATACAAATTTGGCATCTTTCCGCCTGCGTAAGAGCATCGATATCAAATCCAGGCCAAGGGCCAATTTTGGAATGTCGTCCAAGCGAAATACTGAAAGGTCCGCTTTGCTTTGATGCAGCTACAAGTCACACCGCCGGGAATTGACGCATTGCGCTCGTGCTCACATGGCGTGCTTTTAGAAAGGGGACTCGAAAAAGGTCATTTTTAGTCATTTGCAAGGCTCTCCACGAGAAAGAAACCATCCGAGGCGCCTTCTTTCAACTGCCAATTGAAGGCCCGACTCTTTTTGACGGCAAGCGGCTCCTGGCTCACCCTTTGCCGGCTCCGACCGAAACCACCTGCATGTTGAAGCCGCCTCTGCTGCGGATGGGTTTGTTCCCAGCCCACTGGCCGACAACCATGCCGGCAATCTCCAACTTTCCTCCCTGAGGGGGGATCGACTGGATGCCTGGGGAGCGGGTGGGGGGGGGGAGAGAAATCCATTAAGGCAGGCATGTCCAAAGTCCGGCCCGCGGGCCAAATCCGGCCCGCGGTCGAATTTCATCCGGCCCTCGGCCCCCGTCATAAAATCAGTGCCGTCTGGCCCGCAGGTTGGGCGCAATGGAACACGTGTTGCATTGACTGAGGTCTCGTAGACTGGTGAGTGATGTTTCATAGAGTACTGCTTCCCTCTAGTGGCTAAATGAGTAATAGCATTCACTACATGAGTAATAGCATTTAGACACTAGAGGGCATCACTCACAAGTTAACAAGACATCGCTCCGTGTTTATATTGACTGATATGTCATATTTCAAATGATCCTTGCAGTTGTGGATATGTGTATTGCTTGTTCATTTCCCTGTTGTTCGAGTCAAAGGTTTTGTGACTATTGAAAAGTCATCTGATACATTTTATGTTTCAAATCAATCAATTTGCACTCAGGAGACTTCCGTTTAAGAAAAAGTCAAGTGAATAAGCAGTTGCAAGTGATATACCTGTTTCAAATGAACCAAAAGAAATTCTTAAGATTGTTGAAATTAAAATAAAAATGGAAATGTGAAACAGACTGGCTTACTAAAATTTGCTGAATAATATTGTTGTTCAATGTAAAGAATGTCAGCCAAGGTCGGCCCCCCGACATTTTACCACATAAAATCTGGCCCCCTTGGCAAAAAGTTTGGACACCCCTGCATTAAGGGATGACAACCGAGTCCTATGACGAAAACTTCTGGCGTGAGCGTACCTGGGAAGGCTCTGGGTCTGTGCTGGGCAGGGTGGTGCGGATGATGAGGAGGCATGCCGCCCATGGGGCGGGGCGGGTAGAGGGGGGGCATGGGGTAGAAGGGGGGCACCATAGCGGGCGGCAAGAAGGCAGGGGGCGGCAGAGGGGGAGGCGGAGGAGGTGGACGAGACAGATTGATGCCCTCCAGGATGGCCTGACGCATCTTCTCCACTTTGGATACCAGCTCCTCCTGCCGAGCGCAAAGAGGGCGGGGGCGGGGGTGGGCGGGTGTTCTCGCAACAAAGGCCTCCGGCGGCGCTCCGTACCTGGCCTTCGCACATGTCGAGCAGGGCGGCGCGGTCGCGGGTGGCGCGGGCCAGCTTGCTCTGGAACAGTTTGCCGTCAAAGAAGCCCCACGGGCAGCAGTGCTCCCACGGCAGCGGCTGGCCGCACACGTCGTTGATGAAGAGCGCCGTGTCCACGCCGGCCATGAAGAGAGCCGCCAGCTGCACGCCGCGGGCGTCCACCTTCTCCACCTGGGAGCCCGACAAAGCGAGAGGCAGAAAATGCAGCGCACGCCAAGCGTGCCTGCGCCTGCGTGCGTGCCTGCGTACCTTCAGCTCCTGCAGCTGGTCGGGTTCGTAGAGCTGGTTGGAAACGGCCTGGGCCAAGAAGGCATCCAGCTCATTCCTCTGAAGGATCCTTCCTCCAGGCCACTGCATCATATACCTGAGCAACAAGGAAGGCCCCCCCCATCCTTTTATGTGCAAAGCGTCGGGCTCACGCGGGCATTTTCCTTACCAATCCCTCTTTTCAAACAATAACATGGGTCAAACTCATCAATTCGCTGCGCGTACGAACGTTTGCCGTGGAACAAGCGGCGGCGGCGGCGAGCCCCTCCCCTACCTGAGCACGCAACACATGAGCAGCAGATGCTGTGGGACCTGCGCCGGGTTGAGGAGGGCCGGGCAGTCGGAGCGCAGGCAGGCCAGGAAGGCCCGTGTTCTCCTGGAGCGGTCCTCGCTGGCGCGACCCAACCACAGGCGGCGCAGGTTGGGGCAGGTCCACTCCCGGAAACACAGCGCCGGGATCAGTTCCGGAGTCAGAGCCGACTTGGCTTTGCCGCTGCTCCACTCTTTGACGATCACCGGAGGAACTGAAAGTGGCACATGTGTCCAGTTGCAGCAGTTCATCCAGTCGGCATACGCGTGCGTCTCTAAACAGAGTCAAACGTATTGCGACAACGGCGCCGATGGCCGTTGCATCTTGCGAAATGAACTGCAAGAAAATAAAAGCATCTGCGAGCCAAGACGCTCGAGGAGCCATGTTCACACTGCAAGGGATGATGGCCCCTTTTGGACTTGAGCCCATCTTTCTATGGCCAAATCTCAAAACATGCCAGGTGAATCCCAATTGGACCGTTTGCATTGATGTGGGCTCGGGAAGGGGGGGGGGGGGCATTGGGAACCAACAAAAAACCCATTGAATCGACCTTCAGTATGAACATAGCCCTTTGACACAACTTGAAAAGTACGACGTTGTTTGCCACCTCCGAATACTTGACCATCCCAGCCCCAACCTTCCAAGGGAGCTCGCTTGCGCAGGGCGAGTCTTTCCAGCCGCCGCTGCGTTTCGGCCAAACTGAAGAGGACGCCGTAGGCGTACTGTCTGGCGGCGCGGAAAAGCAGGGAGGCGGGGGGCAGCTCGGCGTTACACTCGTCTTCGATGCAAACGGGCATTTTCATCTCTCCCTGTAGGGCAGAAGAAAGTCGGCTGTCAAAACGGGAGCAGAGCGGGCCGCCAAATGGCGCAGAAGGAAGCCCGGCGGGACTTTCACCTTGGTCAAGATGTGGTAAATCTGCGGGTACATCAGCCCCCTTCGGTGTCTGTGTTCAGCTACACGAAGCACCTCGGCACTAACCTAAAAAAAAAACATTGCAGGGTTGGGAAGGGGTGGGGGGTGGTTCCTCTCGGCAACATTCGGGTCCTCTACTTTGAAAAGGGGGTTTTGCAGACAAACCTGAGGCAGAGGGGGTGTGGTGATGTCCATGTGACTGCGAGTCGCCATAGAAAGCAGCGACGGAATGCTCGAGCCGCTCCCGTTGCCTTGGGAAGCGTCTCCGGAGGCCGAGCGCTCCCTTCCGCCGGCGTCCTCCCATCGGGATGACTTGTCTGTCAAATGGCTGCGACAACCGGCAACGGTCAAGATGCGAAAACAACAAACAACAAACTTTTGTTGCAGGACTATTTCCGTTGCTTTGATGTTGTTTTTTTCTTTCATTCATTCCTTTTTTTTTTGGGGGGGGGGTGTTAAACCAGTATTTGTGTGACTACCAGCGCAACGAGGCGCAAGTGTATCCTACTGGGACGATTAACCTCCAGCCGTCTCCTGGAAAGCTGCAAATCCTTTAATCCGAAACTTTCCACCAAACGTGCTAGCGGACGGCGACGTCTGCGAGCTGTTCAAAAGTGGGCCGGTTTTTGCCACACGTGTGGCAACTTGACTTTGGGAATGATGACTGAAGCTCCGCAATCAGGCAACGAATCAACAGTGAGAGCAAAAATCAAAGTCAGTAAATTGAAAAAGAACAAAGGGAGCAAAATGGGCGGGGAAATCAAGTTGCTGACTTGCTGGTCTACGGAGCCGCGGGGGCAGAGAATGAGCAAAAAAAAATAACATTCAATTAAAAAGCCCTCACCGCGGAACCAAAATTCTTCTGGCGTTCAAAGTACGAGTCACGGAAATGCGCCTTACTTTGCATTGTTGTCATTGGGTTCGTCTCCATCCGATGACGAGGAAGGTGACGGAGAAGCGCCCGACTGAGGGCCCGCGTGGTGATTGGGCAAACGCCCTCCGCCCTGAGAGGAATCGTATGGCGCCGACCAATCGGAAAAGCCCATCTTTGCTGTGGGCGAATCGTTGCACTCTTGCGACGGCGGCGGCGGGTTGTGGAACAGGGGGGCGGAGCCGGGTCCAAATGGAGCGTTTGCAAAAGGCGGTTTGAAGCCGGCCACCTGTGGAGGGGGGAACTGAGGGGAGCGAGGACAGAAAGAATGAACGTGACGCTACGCCGTCACCACGTAAGTGATTAAAAAAACAATAAAAAGTTTAATGACAAAGAAATATGAAATGAGCACTCCACGTGCTTCCAGAATCCTCCAAAACGCATACATGCACACAAACAAAGAAAAAAATGGATGAATGGCGGACGTGAGCTATTCTACTCTTTCACACCAATAAGGCTCCGTTTTTGTGGCACGTGTACACCAAAGCCCTTGCGAGCGTTCCACCTCGCTGCAATGGAGGCAGTTCCATTTTCACAGACTGTCATTTGGGGGGGGCTGAGGGGGGGCTTCAGAAAACGCATCACTCTGCTCAACTGAAAACAAGCCCGCAGACCAGGTACGGTTCATACAAAACAAAAAAAAGACGAGTACAGTACCTGATTTTTTCCTGGATGCATCAGTCCCATGTGGCAAGATGGTCCCCCAAACGGAGTGGGCCCAAACCCAGGTACTAAACACAGACGCAGTCATTAGGGATGGACATCAATAGTCGTTTGCTTGTGTATTGCTTTGTTTGAAATGACGGCAGCCAGAGGCGCCGAGCTAATCGTGTTCATAGTCAGTAGGGGTTGGGGGCGGGGGGGTGAGCATACTTCCAAGGAACTACTTGGCTTAGCCCCCAAAAAACGAGCGTGATTGCATTCTTTCGTATCATCCAATATCAATGATTGCTTTTCAACTGCCAATTTGAAGGCATGATTATAGAGAAGAACGCAATTGCGATTTTTTTCCCCCCCTCAAAGTTGCGATTCACTCAGGCAACATAAAACAAACATGAATCTCCAGATTGGACCATGCATGACACCCGCTAACGGGTAGGCAAAAGTAAGATTAATGGCTGCTTGTGAGGGAACATCTTTGGAGGCATGACGCTCTTCGACCTCTCTTTGATGAAACATCTTTTAGCCGGTCTTTGGGTTTATTCGTGAAACATCGGGCCAAATGTACCCTGGGAATATTTGACGACCAGCTTTCAAGCGGCAACACGCCGCGTGCGCTCAAACGTCACAGGCACGCAAATCACAGTCAACCCTTTTATTGGACTTTGGTGGCTCACAACAAATGAATGGCTCCATAGAAGAAGAAGCCGTCCAGAAAATGGTTGACTGGCTGGTCGGAAGAACAGCCCGCGGCGAGTGTACGCCGAGGGATGGTGAGGCTTTTTCAAGGACGGGCTTACTTTCAACTCAAGGGTGATGCTTGGTTGTCGTTAGCATGTTGCTAGGCATTCCCCAAAAAGTCAAAAAGCGCTTCGGCTAACACATGGTGTGGATAAAGCACGGGAAAGGTGCTCTTCATTTCCTGATGATGATCAAATTGGATGTTTTTTTTTGGGGGGGGGGGGGGGGCAACCCATTTGAACTTGGTCTAAAATTCGCGAGGGTATTACCATACGACCCAACCCAATTATTTTGACGTTAATAGTTCAGTCAATCAACCCGATCGGTGCGACTCACAAATGAAAGCGGGAGGTCCCACGTTTGGCGATCGCGGCTTGGAGGCCGCTGAGAAATAGTCCACGGCCTTCTTGAAGCGATCAACCTTGTCCTCCATGCGAGACTGCAGGGGGGGGAAACAGACAACCGTGTTTTTGTTTTGCTAGAGTGGAAAGCTTTACTTCCTGATAGAAAAAGTAAAGATGCAAGTGTTTGGCGGGAAAAACTAAAGAGGCTTTTCCCCATCTGAAAAGCTGCCGAATCCTGCAGCGGGGGTGACCGCTAAGTACAGAAGAGCCGTCAATTGAATTTCGCCCCTGAGGAATTGGAAATGGAAAAAAAGCGAACGGCATGGAACGGCCGTCGAAGCCGCAAGCATGGAGGACGTTCCCACGATCTTTTTTTTCAACGATGCAATGCGCATTTTCTTGAACGTGACCCACCGGTGACTGTTTGAAGACATCTCTGGCGATGGCGTCCAGGTTGCCCAGGTCTTTGATGGAGGAGACGTACTCAGACACGGCCTTGATCACCACTTCGCAGGGCGGCAGCACCAACTGATGGGCTCGCACCTGTGACGGCGACAGTGCCAACGGGCCCGTTGAGCGCCGCGGGCCGCAACGTTGGGCAAAACCACAGCGAGATCAAATTGAAGAGCTAAACCCGTTTAGAGGCACGCTACCTTGAGGGATGCTAGTGGGTGTTCTGGTCCCAGCAGGCTCCAGTGGAAGGCAGCCAGGTCTTCATCAGGCAGAATATGATTTCCTTCGCCGAAGGAGGAGGGCACACGCAAAGAGATGCCCTTTGAGGGTGCCAACGTACTACGCACGGAGACGCCGCGGACGTAGGCGAGCGCCTTGGGAAATCAAGCCGGCGTGGGTCGCTCCTTACCCAGCAGAGCAGCAAAGCAGGGCAGATGCTGAGTCTTCAGCCCCAGCTGCCTGGCGGCTTCGGACAGCAGGTACTGGTGCGTGGTCAGGTTTTTGCCGTTCCAGCTCAGCTTGAGGGCGTGCGAGGAGAAATAGGCGGGCACGTTGCACAGCGCAAACTCCGAATCCTGAGCGATCAGGCCGCAGAATCCGTAGTCCCTGTAGAGGGACAGCACTTCCTGGTGATGATCCTCCAAAGTCTGCACAACCTGCGGAGGGAGCGCACAAAGTCGTCACAAACTTTGCCGGCGGGTCTTTCGCGGGAAGCACTGCTACTTGGTATGAGCAAGTACAGTAAACCACCCACGATAAACGAACCCCCCCCCCCCATATAGGTACATGCCCATCATATTTATGAGGCCAAATTTAATGGAATACATGCATGTAGAAGTACATTTTGACCTAATGCTGTATACTAATAGATGTAAACATGTATAAGTTAGATTCATTTATGAATAACAAAATACAGTAAACATTCCATTTTTTTAAAGTCCATAAAAAGTCCACAAACGGTCTACGAGAACCTGCGAAAGTCGGAAAAACACCCACTCACATAGAGCAACATATACAGAACTCTACGACATGAAAAAAGAACTTTTTTTAAAAAATGAATACGTTTGAAAAAAAATCCGCGATGCACCGAAGCCACGATAAACGAGCGGCAAAATAGCGAGGGATCACTGTACAGTACTCAAGTGTCCTCTCCCCCCCCCAAAAGGGGTCTTGATGCAGTCCTCCAGTAACATTCAGTTGAAAAGAATTCATTCATTATTCATTCAAGAATGCGTGTCAGTCATGTTGCGGGAAGTGGAAGAGAGCGAGCGAGCGAGCGCCGGGCAGCTTAGGAACGCTTACGTGTCACACGGCAAAGAAATCAATGACGGCGTTATCCGTGTCGACGCGCGTCCAAAGAGGACCGGGTTTCTCAACGCGCTTCAATTAGATGACGCCGTCGAGGAGGGAGAGCACCCGCCACGTAGGTTGCCCCAGACGCGTGAACTGCTTAAGGCGAGACTTCATCCCAAAATGGTCACAGACGGCACCCGCGGCGTACGAGATCTATTTGGAGATTCTTTGCTGATCAGCTGGGGTGCGGAAACAGGCCAAGGGAGCTTCGGAGCAAGCCGGCTCCAAGACCGACGGACAAAGCGATTTGTGCGATATCCTCCCGCAAACTGCTGATGCGAAAATGACGGATCCAAAGTCAAAACTGCCAATTGTTGCTTTGGCTACATTTGGCTACTTTTGGTCATACGCCACCAAGCACGAGTCTGATTTGCGGCCGTTTTCGAGACGCTTTCTGTGAACTTGGACAAGTCCGAGATTTTTTTTAGATGGACGCGCAAACAAAAGGTGTTCACCGCAAACACCCGAGAGTCCTAAAATAATCCCTTCGATGGATTGGGATACATCTTTTAAGTACTTGAAGGGGGGGGGGGGGGAATAGAAAATATACATCTCAAACTAAAGACACGGCCACCAGCCAAAGGACCACTTACTGTATTTCACATTTTGCAAGAAAGGAGCCCCACTGAAACGAAAGCAAATGTCAGGCAGGAAGGGGGAACATTTTTTTTTTTAATGAAGGAATCATTCCACCCCCACACAGCATATCCAACAAAATACTCCAAACAAGCCACCGTCCGGTACTAAGAGCTTATAAATAGCCACTCAACAATTCTCCAACTATGTATGTCAAGTTCACCGAGTTGGTGTTATGCAATTCCTAAGCGAGCGGGACCGTTTGAAGGCCGACTTTAATTAGTGCTCAATTTGATCAAAAACGTAGCGGGTGACGGCTGGATGCAAACGCACTTCCTCCCAGGAAACATTTTGGACTCTTCTAGACACTAGAGCGAGTGGTGAAGATCGACGACGTGATGAACGGACACTTTTGTCCGGAGAAGAAATGAAATCCATGCTAGTAGATACACAAATGTACTTTGTGAGATCATATGTGTGAGAAATGCTATCGATGCAGCTACACGGGCAGAATTTGCATCCCGGGCGAGTAATTCCACCCGTCGCCGGTGAATATTTCTATGATTATTCCATCGATTGATCCATCGGATAAAAATTGACCACGTGCAGAGGTCGACTGCAAACCCCACCCCCCGTACCCGACATCTGTTTGTGAAGCGATGACTGGTGTTTATTTGGCATTATTGAACGGTGAAAAAAAAGAACAAATAAACAATTGCGCGATACCACGGAAGAGGGACTGATGTACTTGGCAACCTTTCTAGACGTACCAAGAACTAAACTGAGGCTCAGAGGGGATGGAGCCTTTTCTGTTGCTGGTCCATCTCTCTGGAATGACCTCCCACTGAACATTCGGCAAGCCTCCTCGCTGCCCATCTTTAAATCCCTCCTCAAAACTCACTTGTATTCTTTGGCGTTTGACTCAGCATGACTTAGATTTGCTATTGGTTTTACTGCTTGGTGCTTTCTACCGCCTTATTACTTATTACTTATTACTGATTCGTCTTACTGTTTATTGTATATGTTAAATCGCTCCATGTACAGCACTTTGTATGCAGCGATGGCTGTTTGAAAGTGCTCTATAAATACTGTTGACTTGACTTGACTTTCTGAAGCAGAGAGCTGCGACGTGGCTCGTGATTCATGCCAAGGCAGGGCTGCTAGTTTGCGCTGTGACGCGAGCCGCTTCGGCTTCCATGTCCCTGACGGGTTACGCATACCACGGGTGCAAATAACCATTTCATTTGGCAGAGGTTAAGCCACCTCATTTTTTTTTTCCTCCATAAATTGACAAAGATTCGGTCACTGCTTTGTCGTGGACGGTAACATCTGTCAGAAAATCTGCAAAATGTCGATTTTTGCTAAATGCTAGCATTCTGCTCATTCATTTTGAGACGGTGCAAGTACATTTTTCATCTAGTCTTGACTGTGCATGTCAACTTACAGCGTGCGTGAGGCAATAAAATTTGAGGTTAGGTTGTTCAAAAAAAATTAAAAAGTGGTGTTCTGGGACCCGGTCAACTAAAATCAGATGTAGACAAATGTCTTCTTATCTGCGATCATGGAGGACCAAATAAAATGGAGAATAAATGACTGTTGAGAGGCTGAATGAAATCTGGACAATGTTTCCAAAATGATTCATCTATGATCGAAATTGTTGTGGATAACTTTGGCAAGTGATTAATTGTTACACCACGAGTGCCAAGTTATCAAAAGGCTTTGGGTTTTGTTTTTTTTGGGGGGGAGAAGGCGGGGCATGCCAAATTTAGCAAAAGAGAGGAAAACCGGCAAGAGAGAGAGAGGGAGAGAGCGGGAAGCAGGAGCAGGACGACGAGGTGGCTCACCCGCACTCGGAAGCGGAACATGGCGAGGCGGACGCAGTGGCTGAGACAGGCCGGGGGCAGGAACCAAGCCCGGGGAGGCGGGGTCGCCTTGCCGCCGACGTGGTTGACGATGAGCTGCGCCGTCTGTCGCTGGCCCTGAGCTCGCCGCGCCCACTCCGGCCAGCGCTCCTTGCCCAGCGTGCCGTTGAAGACCACCACCAGCTCCAGGCCGCCCTGGAAGAGGCAGGCCTGCGACAGGGCGGCCAGGTAGCCCAGCATGGCGTTCCACTGGCCGCCGCACACCCAGTCCGTCTGGTAGCCGCCGTAGAGGCGCTGCAGGCCGGAGTCGGCGTCCACCAAGATCCTGGCGGGCGGGGGCGGGGGAGGCATGGGCCCCGGGTGGTGAGGGTGGTGCGGATGATGGTGCGGGTGCGGGTGCGGGGGCTGGCGGGCCGCGGTCCGGGCGAGCTTGAGCAGGTCCACGGGCACCGCGGCGCCGGGGCAGCGCTTCTCCAGATACTCCTGGAAGCCCTGCACGCCCATGACGGTGGTGTTGAGCCGGTGCGTGTGTCCGGGAGCGGGCTCGGAATACGTTCGGTACGCCGTGATTGGAACGGGGCGAGGGGCGAGACGAGCTAGCTAACTGCGAGCTAACCGTCTGCCCAAAGACTGAGTGACAAGTGGTCCGCTTTGGCGACACCCCAACGAGTCAGGCGACCGATCATGCGCGATCGCCGCCCGGTTGTGCTTGACGACTTTCGTCAACCCCCCCTCCGCACGACCAAACAATTACGCTTTTCCGATTTTTTTTAGGCGCTCGTTGGCAGCGCCGCGTCCACCATCTCTGTGGGTTTTGCCGAGAGAGCCACAAGGCCGGTGGAGCTACGAGGAGTTGTCAGTTTCGGGCTCGCTCCAAACGCACCATCGCCAGCTCTCTCGGACGCGGTCGCTCGTCGGGTCGTGTCCCAAAAGTGTCCGATATCGACACAATACGTGGAGAAATGCTCACGCGTGCAACGAACGCGAGACTGCGCACTAGTTAGCGGGGCTGGACGGCCACTTCGCGGACATATTGAAGCGAGCGGCTAGCGCGACTCTTTCAACTGACAGCGACAATATTGGCCACGCCGTCAGCTCGAAAGCGGGTTCAAATTCCGCATTTGAGTGACCAGCTCTGAAAGACGATGCGCAATAAAACTCGCGGCGTGTTGTATTTGCCAAGTGTGTACGTATGTGTGCACGCGAGCGAGCGAGCGAGTGCGCGCGCATCTGGGTTGTGTGAGTGTGTGAGCTGCGTGCGTGCGGCTAGCTGCTGGCAAGGGTCCCCGGCGTGATTTTGACGCGTCAACTCCCGACACCAAGTCCGGGGCGGATCCGACGCGGAATGGGGTGGATGTTTGACGGATTAAAAGAAAATAAAGTAAAAGAAGAGAACGCGAAAAGCCCGATGGTGCCTCCCTCGCTGTCGTCCGGGCTCACGGCTCCATGTTGCGGAGGAGAAGCTCACTTCCAAGCGACAGCAGCCATCTTGCGACTTCCTCGCGGGCCAGCCGAGTGGGAGAGAAGGCGGAGGAAACGCGAGGAGGAGGAGTCACCGCGGCGCCACACGGGAAATGTAGTGCCATCCTAACATCGCCGCCGTTACGCATCGGGGGATCCACCTCCCCTAAAAAACTACAAATACCGACGCTAGATAGCGACCGATCGTACCAGACTCGTCAAGCCGAGAGGCGATTTCTCCCAAAAGTGTTGGAATTCACAATGAAACGAGTAAACGGCGTTTGTGTGACAACATCAAAATGCGCTCCGCAAGTGTCTTCCCCAACATGTGAATATTTACACGTGCTTTTTTAAAAACCGATATTGGTCAGATAACCTGGATACTCGTAAGCTTGACACATTTACGTATTGCCACGAGGGGGTTGGCTAAGTGTTGATTTCCCCCACGAAAATGCCGTGCTTCACAGCTTCCGTCAGTAACAGGTAGGATGGCTCGCTTCCGTTCAAGTTGGCGTGTCTGTCTCCCCTCGTCGGTCATAAGCGGCACTGCAAGCCCTGACGCCGGAAATGTGAAGCATCCACTTCCGGGTCAAAGTGTGTGGCACTTTGCTGTTCTGGTATAAGAGTACGGTCGTTTATTTGAACCTTTTTTTATCTAGCGAATGACCGAAACATTTTTGTTGACATTCAAAACATTCATTTCAAATTTGACGATTCAATGAAAAAGAATAAAAGTTATTTGAAAAAGTGAATGACAAAAATGGACACATTTCACATTAAAACACTGTCCAAGTAGACACTCAAGCTTTAGGGTTGCGAGGATTGTGATTTGCTAGTAGAGATTATGATTTAAAAATGCAAACACTGGCAGTATTGTGAGACATCTTTAAGATGATCAGAGCCTGAAAATTAACATCATGAAATGAATTGCCTATATTGTCATTGCACTCAAAAATTTCACTTCAGTAATTTTAAGTGTTAAAAAGAACACATTCTCACGTTAATAAATGGAATTTGTATAGATGTTATTTCAGACGTGGATCGATTTGGTAGCCCTTCAGACAATCAGCACACGTGAAGTAGCCCTCGCTCTTAAAAAGCTTGCTGACCCCTGATCTCGTGTCTGAAAAGCGTGGCCAGTCGTCACCAAATTTCATACGCGCAGCCTTTCTTATGTCCACTTCAAGCTGGGTAAATGGAAAAGCAATTGGCACAATATTTTAGAAAGAGCTCCTATGAGGGAAAGCCATGATCGCGCCCACAAAATACCAAATATTGTACCGTACTAATCACTCACTACATTGTGACTGGTTTCTCCACTGACTCCCCCGTCTACTGCTGTGGACCGAAGGAGTGTTCGCGAATGGAATTTGTTGTGAACAGACAAATATGCTCTCAATTATTTCCTGTTTTACTTTGAAGGGTCTGTTCCAACGTCCGGTTTGTCCATTATATATACTGTGTGTTATACTTGACTACTGACCAATTCTAATAAAGCAAGATACTGTCACGTAGACGCAGATTTTTCCTCCGTTTATCCAGCCGCCTTGAGGGGGAACACGCGGGTATACTGCATAAGTAAGCCGCTGACAACAGAATTGTTCAATAATCAAAGAAAAAAAGGGTTCCTCGGCGGTAGTACAGCAAATGTCCCGACAGATAGCACTGTTGTCCTGTGAGCGCTGTTTGTGGTGAGGGATGACGTCAAAGTCGCTGATCAATCACGAATTATTTCTACCTAACGCGGTCAAGACGTATTTGGTCTCGGTTATTTCGATTGGCTAAAATCGGATTTCTGTCGTGGATGAGCCGGTCGGCGCGTGGGAGAAAGATTGACTCGTGAGCGCCCACCTAGTGGCCGCGTGCGTCTTTGGGCCGTCCAGGATTCCAAACCCACCGGCGAGGAGGAGAGGCAGCATGACGGCTCGCGTCTTCAACTACATCAAGCCTCGGCTTGGCAACCGGTTGCTGGCCAAGGTAGGACGCAACCCCCCCGCTCCTCTTCCAACGTCGACTGTGGCAAGTTTCCTTTTTTTGTTTTTGTCACGTTTGATTCGGATGTCTTCAGGATGACAGTCGAAAAAAAAGATACATTGTGACACGATTTAAAAATCTTTAATTCCTTTAATCACGGTAATTAGTATGACACTTGTAAACCCAAACGCGGCCTATTTTCCAGACATTTCATGAAAACAAAACGCCTCTCCTCCAGAATGTCAAACTCAAAGGCAAAAAACATACAGTATATATGTACGAAAGAAAACTTGGTTGTTCCCATCCCCTCTTCACCGCGAAAGGATTTAGGTTTAGCGTTTTGATCCTGCTGGGCAGGGTAGCGTGGAAAGTTGTATCGATCATATGTGGGTGTGACGAAATTGGAGCGGACAGACAAGTATTTGGCCACCAGAGGGCGATGTCGGACCGCAAGCGGCACTGGCGTCGTCGCGAGTTCTTTTGGTTGCTCAGAAAAGGATTCGCCGACTCCAAATCATGTGTCTTCGTGTATCCGCACAACGATCACGAGCGAGCCTTGCGGGCGATGGCAGAAGGCACGATGGCCGTCCAAATACGGACACCGGAACGACAGCCTTGAATCAATCCCAACAGGCCCGCATTGCACACGAAGAGGAGATTCGGGTTTACTTTTGTCCAATGAAACGCTTTTGCTTGTAAAACGCGGCCGACCGTTGGGGGAATGTACCGATGCGCTTTGAGAAGCCAAAAAGTTAGCGAAAGATCGAGAGCAACGCGAGGAGATCGTGGGAGAAAAGGAACCGAGTTATCTTTCACAAATACGTGGCTAATAGGAGGGGAAACAAACGATAAATGCTATTTTCTCTTACCGCTTTTGGTGTTCGCTAATGGCAAGCGCGGGCTATTGTTGGCACGTGTTTCATCACCGCCATTGGCCGTGTGCAAACAAAACGCTCCTCTCCTAAACTTAAAAACAAAACCAAAACAGACGACACGCGGTGACTTCGGTCGCTTCTAAAACAAAGTTGACACTTTCTGGAAGTGAAATACAAAAAGCACCACAGTGGCACCTTGGAATTTGATCGTCCATCTACTTGGAGCTCCCATATTTGTCCATGCCTACGCTACATGCGTGCGCTTCACATCTTTCAAATACTGTGATGACGTCACCACTCTGTGATGACGTAGGTGTGTGCGTGTGCGTGTGAGTGCGAGCGCCGCCTTTTGGCAGCCGGAGGCCCTGAGAGTCACGACAATAACACGCAGGCAAGCAAAACCAGATGAGAGTGCGCTGCAAATTGGGAACTGAAAAAGGGGGGGGGCGTTTTTGCGTGATGCCGTGAGCGTCGGTCTCGCCGAGTCTGCGGCGGGCGCTCCTACACCGTGTTCTCGTCCACCTTGGAATCCTCCTCCAGCTTGCCGGCGGCCTCCGGGTCTGCCTGGGCCTCGGGGGGCGAGGCGGGGGCCAGCATGGCGGCGCGCTCCTCCTTGGGCTCTCCTTTCTCCTTGTCCTTCTCCTCTCGCGCCAACAGTTTGTAGTTGATGCCCATCCCCGCGAAGAGGAAGAGGCTGGCCACCATCAGGATGACGCCGGACGAGATGTACGTGTAGTCGTAGTGCTGGTAGTAGTTGTAGAAGCTTCCTGCCAGAGGAAACGGGACAGCGTCAGCTTGCAACAAGGGGGGGGGGGCCGCAACCCGAGTGAGAGTTGGCTGCCGCCTTGGACGACAAATTGCCATGGCTGACGTTTCATTCAAGTGGAAAGATTTTCATCAAAGGGGGGGGCGAGAAGAAGTGAACGACTCCGCTTGAAGATACGCAAGACGCAGTATGAAGAGTCCTGAACTCCCTCCTTCAACATCCCAAAAAACATCCCAGCCAAATGATTCCACCACGTCTGCGGAAAATAGCGGAGCCGGCCAACTTGAGTGGAGGAGGGGGCCTGCGATCTTTCAGTGTTGCTTTTGGCGGGACGACATCGGAGCACACATTTCTTGAAAAAATGCGCACAGGGTACGTGCGCTGAATAGATGTCACGAGTGAGCGGCCATTTTTCCATGCCCCCCTCTCCAAAGGGGGGCTTGAAAATGGCGTGCTGGAAGCTGATCATTCTAAAATGTCCCCAAAACGCTGAACAAGTACCCCGCCCTCCCCCTCCCCCACGAAGAGCAAGAATTTCACAAACAAACCCCCCCCCTCCTGCCAAATGTTACGATTGATTCCAAATCCGTCAAATAGCATATGGGGCCTATTCACGCAACTAAGACATGACTGCCACCTAGTGGTCATGGCTGAGATGAAAACTTCAAACGACGGTGGGCAGAATTTTGTTTGCGAGCGCCCAAGACGCGGCGCCACGCACCTGTCAGCGGGGGGCCCAGCAGCACGGGGGCGCACTCCACGATGGTGACCAGGCCCACGGCGGACGAGAACCTCTGCGCCCCCACCAGATCCATCAGCGTCTCGAAGAGCACCGAGCTGAGCCAGCCGAAGGCGAAGCCGAAAAAGACGGCGTAGACCACGAAGCCCGTGTAGTCGCTGCAGAGCGGCGCCAAGACGTGGCACGCGCCGTTGTAGAGCACGGCGCCGGCGAAGAAGTACTGCACCCGCGGACGCACCCACTTGGTGTTGGCCAGCAGGCCCATGGAGGGCCGGGCAAACATGTCCACGAAGGCCAGGATGGACAGGAGCAAGGCCGCCTTCTCCTTGCTGACGTCTTTGCTCTTGGCGAAATTGGACAGGAAGACGAGCGGCGCAAACAGGCCGAAGAACATGATGACGTTGCCCAGCAGGTAGAGCAGGAAGCCGCGGTGCCGGAACAGCGTCAGGTCGATGAAGGAGTTGACCGTCTGCAGCGCCGTCTTCTTGGGCCGCGCCTCGCCCTCGCCCTCGCCGTCGTCCCGGGCGACGGCCGGCGAGGGCCGGGGCCCGATGGGGCGCATGAGCGAGCCGGCCACGCAGCAGTTGAGCAGAAGACCCCCCAGGATGAGGAAGCTGCCCCTCCAGCCGAAGCGGTCGTACAGCCACGAGTTGAGCGGCGCCAGCGTGGACAGGAAGACGGGGCTGCCCGCCATGGCGATGCCGTTGGCGATGGGGCGACGCTTGTAGAAGTACTTGCCGATCATGGTGAGCGCCGGGTTCAGGTTAAACGCCAGGCCCAGTCCTGCACCAGAGGGGCACACTTTGAAGGGGGGGGGGGCACGCGCGAGCGGCCGAACGCCAGCGAGCGAGCGCCCACCTCCCACCACGCCGATGAAGAAGTAGAGCTGCGACACCGTGTCGCAGAAGGAGGCGGCGACCAGCCCCGAGCCCGCCAAGCAGCCGCCCAGCAAGATGATCGGTCGGCTGCCGAACCTGTTCACCAGAATGCTGCTGATGGGACCTGAAGGCATTGGGGGGGGGGGGGACATTTGAAAGTCTGTTCACAACTTGACATACAAAGTCAATATGGACCGCCAGCGGTGTGGACAATTCCCAATGATGTACGTGCCTTACCACAACTGGAACACGTTGGGGTGGGGGGGGGGGGGGACCTTTCATCCAAGGACAAAACCACTTTTTCACGCGTCGCTTGAAGAAATCAAAGCCCCGCAATGGCTTGCAGAGGAGCAAAATTGCCGCCTCAAAAGCCAAAAAGAGCACAGTGGCTTCCCGTCAAGCCATCGGAAAGGGAAAGAAAAACACCACCGGCGCAGCAGCACACGGCGACTCGCACCCACAAGTCGGGGGGAGATGGTGGTGACCTTTGGTCTCCGCCGCCTCGTTCCATTCGGAACGGACGTCTGCTCGCTTTGACGAGGACGGGGGTGCAAACATGAGAATGCATTCTTTCCCACGTTTAAGCATTGGCCAGAGGATACAAACAAGACTTTTGTTTTTGGCGGGCAAAACACCGTCAAGGGACCCCAAACCGGCGCCATCAACATAGCGGGAGATGATCCCCATATGGCCACGCAGCATTTCAAACTCCTCTTATTGCAGGGGCCTCCAAAGCACAGATGACCCGACGATGACCGAATTAAAAAATAAAGAAATTTAAAAAATCCTTTTCTGTAGCGTGCAGGGACTGTGCGCAACTTGCGCTAACAGCTTAGCGACTGGGAAACGCAAAGTGATCTTCCTTCCAAAACGGTGCTGAAAAGCGATCGTCTCGCAGCCGATGGAGACGGCCGATGTAAGTGAGCAGATGCGCTCTGACGGTCAAAAGCGGGATGCGGCAATAACAAAATCTTGACGCGTAAAACTTGCAACAAACGGCCGCCGGCGCTCTTTCTCGCTCTCTGGCAAAATGCAAAGGCGCCGCCGTCTCTTGGGGGGGATGACATCGGAAACTTTGTCCCCCGGCGTTTTCTCTCACCGGCAACGCTTGGGAAACCAAGTTGACGGCTTGGATGGCTTTTTTGTTTTTTTCAAATGGAAGTCGTTCCTCCGAGGGAAGCGACGCGAGCCAAGAAAAAGGCTAAGAAGAGGACACGTACGTCCATTCTGCGTTTACTCTGGCTCAGCTTTGTTGACGTGCCCCCCCCCCCCCCCCCCACACCTCCACACTCAAGCCGGGCCTTTCCCGGCACCCGCGAGATGTGAACTCCGAGTCCGCCCACTGGAACGGCCTTTGTCTGCCAACAATCCTGAAAGTTGAGCGGCGGCGCTCTTTGCCATCTGACTCCAAGGTTCAAGTCGCAAATGACACATCTGCCCCCCCCCCCCCCCGGTGCCATGCGGCCGTGGGAGCAGGTGCCGCCCTGCCAGCAACTGAATTCCGAGTGGCCCAGGAGAACGGACTAAATTGTCAGAGGAGGAAGAGGAGGGCAATTCAAAGGGGGGCGGGTCGGGGGGGGTGGGATCTCACAAGCACTTCAACATCTGGCTCCTGTTATGCCTTGGAGCACTCCTGCTATTCTTTCCTCAGTGGTCTCAAAAAGCTCCCACGTCCTGATCGTGAAGAAAAAACACCCGCGAGTCTGGGGCGGGGCTCACCTCCGGCGTACATGACGGCCAGCATGATGGAGGAGATCCAGGACACTTGGCTGGGCGTGGCGTCGAAGATCACCTCGATGTCTTTGAAGAAGACGGTGATGGATTTGGGGAAGGCGTAGGAGAAGCCGATGGAGATGAAGGCGCCCGCCACCACGGCCCAGCCCCAGCCCCCCTCGGGAGGGGCGTATCCTGCGGGGCCCCCCGCCGGAGGAGGCATCTCTGCTCGGGGAGAGGGCGGCGGTCGACGGACCGACTCGCGACGAGCCTCGACGGGAGCGGCACCTGCAGAGAGGTCGAGACGAGGGTCACTCCGTGCGGCGACGCGGGAACGCGGGCCCAACCAGCGCCTGCTCGCCACCAGGATGGAAAAGCCGCCACAAGAGGCGGGACGAGAGGGCGGCCGACGGGGGCGACAAAAAAGAGTCATCAAATGATCGACGCGTTATGATATGAAGGCGTGCGCTGAAAACCTTTCGCCACCCTTGCCCGACGCAAACAAAGGCCCGAAGCCCAAACAAAGCCTCATGATTGCGTTTGTGACCAGCAGGTGGCACTGTAGGGCTCCCCCCTGCAGCTGCACACCTGTTGGTCTTTAGGTCATTGGGGCTTTCAAAGGACTCCCAGCCCCAACGCTCGGTGTCGGCTCATTGTTTGCTCTTGCTCCTCTCGTGTTTCTGTTATTGATTGCTTTTGTTGAAGTTTTTGTTGGTTACTTTGGACTTTGTTTTGGATTTACTTTTCTTTTGTATTCAAGTCAAGAGTATTTCTGGAGCACTTTCAAAGAGCCATGGCTGCACACAAAGTGCTGTACATGGAGCAAATGCACGATAAACAGTAAGACAAATGGGCAATAAAGAAAGCAGCAAACAGTAAAATCAAAGTCATGCTGAGTCGAAAGCCAAAGAATACAAGTGAGTTTGGAGGAGGGATGGCCATGGAGGAGGCTTGCCCAATGTTCAATCTAATTGGTCAAGTACAAGCTGCTCCTCCCTCCCGCCTGCTTTTTGGGGCTCCACCACCAGCACAACGTGACACAAAGCACCCAAAATAAAAAATAACATTTAGCGCACGCGCGTGAGGAAGTTGGCCTGAAGGCGAAACTCAAGCGAGCAAACAGGAAGGTCATTAAATGCGGCCGCTCGCTCCCGCTCTGGCAGAGGAAGTGAGCGCTGAACTTTGTCGACTGCTCCGGCAAACGGACGAAACGGCCGCGCGGTTGAGTTGGCGGGGAGAGCGGCGGGCCCCCGCGCGCAGCCGCTCCCAATTACGCCGCGATGACGCGACCCGACACCAAACGACTTCAGCAAAAGCCGTCCGGCCGTCCGCAGCCCGTCAGGTCCGCGCTGGCGTGATCATCGGCGTGTCCCTCCGTTGGGAGACGTCAATTTCATGTTGGCCATGCGCCTGAACGGCCGTCGCTAAAACTAACAAAGAAAAAAGTTCACAATTGCCAGTGGGTCGTTTTCCCACGCTTGAAAAGATGTCTCTCTCTTACTCTCTCTCTCTGTTGGGGGAGGGGGGAACGACGCACAATTGATGCGTTTGAAACCATCGATCTTGGCCCTCAGAACTGGCCCTCGAACGGGAGGTGGGGGGGGGGGCATACTTTTTCACGTGAGGGAAACAAACAGACGTTTGTGTGGTTTACGATGGCTTGGGAGGAGGCCAAGCATCCAAGAGGAGCGCGTGACGCAACACGACGCGGCCGCAAAGGGGTCAACGAGCGACCGTTCCACTTGGAGACAAACGCACGGCGAGCGCTCGCTCGGGCAAACTTGGAGTCGGGGCCCAAGTCCAATGGGAGCGGGTGGATGATTGTCAGAGTGAGAGAAAGAGAGAGAGAGAGAGCGCTTGATAAAGAGCTAGCCAGAGAGCTAGCTAGCGAAGCAGAAAGAGAAATGGGGAGTGTTGAGGAATTTTCAATTTGCTCTGGGCCCTCCTTGGACGCAGGTTCTTCGAAGAAGACCCAAGACCGCCTCGTCCTTTCTTCAGCGTACCGCAAGGCAACACCAATCGATCGGGGCTCCCGCGAGTTCATCGGGAAGCCCCGAGCAACTGCAGTCGCACGTATCTGGAGGCCTCCTATGTCAATGATGTCAATTAGGGGCGGGCGGTAAAAATCACAAACAAAGTTTGATCTTGACATGATGACAAAGTACAGGCCATAGATCTTGAGATTAGGGTTCCAGTCTTCGGGGACTTTCCTGAGGTGGGGGATGCAAAAGAAGACACTCGGGGAGATAGGACCTCAGCTTCACCCTACATTCTTTCTTTGAAGTTCTTTAGCAGTCGTTCAGGACAGAGACGAGTATCAGCTGTACTCATAGCAACGTGACATTCCTCAACTTAACAAGACAACAAATGCAGAGGTACCGGGTTCGATTCCAGCTCCGGCCTCCCTGTGTGGAGTTTGCATGTTCTCCCCGGGCCTGCGTGGGTTTTCTCCGGGTGCTCCGGTTTCCTCCCACATTCCAAAAATATGCGTGGCAGGCTGATTGAACACTCTAACTTGTCCCTAGGGGGCGACTGTGAGCGTGGATGGTTGTTCGTTTCTGTGTGCCCTGCGATTGGCTGGCAACCGATTCAGGGTGTCCCCCGCCTACTGCCCGGAGACAGCTGGGATAGGCTCCAGCACCCCCCGCGACCCTAGTGAGGATCAAGCGGCTCGCAAGATGAATGAATGAATGAAATGAATGTTCAATTGCTCCATGTACAGCACTTTGGATGCAGCCGTGGCTCTTTGAATAGAAATACTCTTGACTTGACTTTTGTTAGTCGTGCTTTCTCCTCATGAGAGTCAGCCGCGCAGGCTAACGGGCAGCGGGCGGGCGGGGGGCGCGCCGAAGCGGTCGCCGGCCCATGGCGGGGCACGCGTCGACCCTAACGAGCGCTGGCCCCACATCATTCGAGGAGACGTGTCAAAGCCCGCTCGCTCGCTCGCTCCCTCCGTCCATGCCAAATGTTCCCGTTCTCGTATTGTGGTGGCCAAAGCGCTCGCTTCAACGTGAGCTGAATCAAGTGGTGGCTTTCAGTGCTCATCTCCGTCATCCATCGGCTGCGCGCCGGGAGGCCTCGAGCTCGTCACGCAACGACGACTTGCACCGGTGCTCCTCCTGCGCGCCGAACCGATTCGTCTCGATGAGAAGAACAACGAGCGCCCGACCACTGCGCGGACCGTCTTCTCAAGCTGGACGTCCGACGGCCAAAATGAAAAAGTCAAGGACAAGATCGAGGCCAACGCGCGACGGTCGTCAGTACCCCCCCCCCCCCCCTTCCGCGGGGGGAGCGTGTCTGGCTCGGTGCCGACCCCGCGTGGTGCTCCACAGGCCGCTCAGATGCGCCCGAGGGAATCGCGTGTCCCGCAGCATCACGATCCATCGCGCCACCGCCGAGGCACGAAGCGAGGCTCCGTGCGGCGGCTCGCACGCGATGCCAAGTGGAAGAGAAAAGCGCCCCCCACCTTCGCCCCCGCCAAATTGCCCAACGCCGAAGGCGCTTCAAGGCGCCGAACGAACGAAGGAAGGAAGGAGCACCGACCTGGCGTTGAGGAATTGGAGTCGCGCACACGCTCCTGACGTGCGGAGGTCGCCTCGGTGCTCGCGGTAGCAAGCGAACAAGCCGCGGCGGTCGAAGAGCGGACGAGTGCATGTGTGGAGGGATGGGAAGGGGCGGGGGCGCGGGCGGCGGGGGGGTCGGGATGATGACGACGACGATGACTAAAGCGGCGCGCATGCGCACGAGCGAGCCACGCTTCCAAACCGGTGGAAGAAAAGGGGGGACCCACTTGTCCTTTCGAGGGACTTCCATTGCCCTCATACGCATCGGCCGCTCAGAGATGATTTTTCTTTCATTTCTTTTTTAATGGGCGTGCTGCGTCGGAGCTGGCTGGCGAAAAAAAAATCCCGCCTGGAGCTGGTCGCGTGCGGCGAGCCCCGATGGGACACGTCGTTTCGAGACAAGGCGCGTTCCTCATAAAAAGAATCAAAGCCACGTGACATGTTTTGAATCGAGAGGGAAGACGTGTCATCCGTGCAAGTTGTCTTCCCTTCAATTGCATTGAAACACATTTCCATCCGGTGTCCCTTGCAAAGGTTGGGGCAACGTTGCAAGCGCCAGGGGAAGACAAATGGAGAACTTTCAGTAGGCTCCAAATGCACAAAGATTTCAGCGCCGGTGAAGCGAGAGAGAGAGAGAGAGAGAGAGAGAGAAGTGCGCATTGAAAGAAAGAGCCCAAGGCGGCAATGAGCGGCCCGCTTCCGCTCCGGTCATTGCGTAAAAGTCAACATTTAGCCCTGGTCAAGACTTGAGTCGAAAATGACACTTTTTCTTTTTTTTTTGGGGGGGGGGGCAGTAATTCATGCCTTTGTCGTGCCCGGCTCGATGACTGCAATGTCAGCCAGTCCTCCATGAAGCCCCTTCAGCTGCTCCAGAACGCCGCCGCTCGCCTCTTGACTGGTACTCGAAAGAGGGAGCGCAGAACTCCTACTCTGGCTCTCAGTCAACAGGTGGCGAGTCGATTTTGACGTGGTCGGGAGTTCCTCCACGACAGAGTTGGAGGAAAGCTTCGGAGAACCGTCAGCACTCCCCGCCAGCGGCTCGTGCTGAGGAGGCGCGGGCAGGAGCTGCGCGGCCCGTCGGGCCAGAAGCCCCGACAACGAGCTCTTGCAAAGGCCTCCCCGAGACAACCAACAGGACAGCGGTGTTTATTATTCCCTTGTTTTTCCTGCTTGATCCCTCTAGGAACCCCCCCCCCCCCAAAAAAAGCAAAGAATTCAGCGTGAAAGCAAAACGTGGATGAAGGAAGCCGCGGCAGTTTGGCAGCACGGCGCGCTCGGGGTTCACACGTCTGCCTCCCTGTCGAGAGGTCGCCAAACATCAGCGTTCAAGAACCCAGCACAAATTTGACATCTCCCTTGCCGGAAGGAGTCGATCGCAGCTGACATTGCCCCCCCCCCCCCTGATGAGTTGCCGGTCCATCGGAGGACATTGGATGAAAAACCACCCTCCCCTGGGACCATTCCCCCCAGTTTTTGGCAAGGACGGAAGGGCCGCTTTGTGCAAGGCGCTAACGTCAGTCCAGAAAGCACTTTGAGATCGGTCGGATCGGTCATCGGCTTTCCGTTCCAGGGATTTTTTTTTTTTGCGGGTGGCCAACAGCCCCAGATCGCACCCAATAGATCCGACTCTGCCCTCCCCAAGAGTTGATTCTCAAAAAGGCAACCACAACAGCGTGATCCCACGCAAGAAAGCAGGACAAACAAGCCCCCTCCAGCCCCCGCCCCCGCGCCCACGTGCAGGCAAAAGGAAAAACAGGAACGTCTGTCCTGCAAACGGCACATGACAAAGTGCAAACGGCCAAAATAAGCGCAATCGCTCCCACATTCTTTTCGGCCACTTCATGACAGAGGACGTCCAAACGTGCATCCATCTTCTTGGACTCCGCCTCCCTCCTGTCAAATAAAAAAAAACCAAAACAATGTTTGCAATTGCCAAAGCGGCAAGAGCAGCCAGATGAAGAGCGAGCGTCGGCCACTAATAACGAGCATGTGCTCAAGGGGCCGTTTTTTGCGGCTGGCCTCGGAACGGTTGCCATCGATCTCCTTATCTCGCCCGGCGGGTTGTTCAACTGGCGAGTTGCTCCCTCTCATCCGCACTCAGATGGCCTTTGTCCCGCTTTAAGAGAGGGGAGGGAAATGCGGCTTGAACGCTTGCCGCGGGTCTGCTCTACCGACGTGGACTCGAGCTGTCCCCGTTGTCCCCCCCTTTCAATTCTAGACCAAGTCTGAAAAGACGCCTAAAAACGCCTTTGGGAGTGAAGGAGTTAAGGCGTAGACGTATGCAATCATGCGGCAACTATTCAAACATCTGGATTTGATCCTGGGGCCCCGAGTATGCGGAGCGCGCCGGAAGAACGTCGATCTGGATGTCGTTAAGATGGACGAGAACGGCAGAGTCGGGAAGCAGCTCGATGCCTCTATCCAGCCAGCAAGAACGGCCTTTTGGTCTTTGTCCGTCTCTGACGTGAGCATTGCGGGCTTTGTTTGCAGTGGATCGACTCTGGTCTTGAACCAGCAATTGAAAACGAAACGGAAACAAACTCGGCCCCACCCTGACAAACGGAGGCCAAATGTTGAAAGGCTTGCCGCCGCCGCCGTCATTTGAAGGAAGGGCGTCAGGGAGGAATCGCAGCTCCACCTCAGCGGAGGCCGGCGCGATTGGGACTCCAGGGCCCGCCCGGCCCGTTCGGGGAACTCAAAGCGAGAGCCGCCGGTTTCGCGTTTGCTTTCCGCCAGGATTTTTTTGCGGTGGCGGCATTCCGCTAGCTCGACAACATCCGCTTTATGGTTTGACAAGAGCTCAGTGTGCTCCATCGGAGGCCTGGCGCTCATGACCCAGTTAGCGCGGGAGCGACGGACAGAGAATCTTTTTTCCCCCTGCGCTCTCAACATCACGCAGATGCAAAGCATGTGACACGCACGCTAAAAAAAGCTAAAGTAGGAATGCTGCGGTCATTGTGTTGCCTAACGTGCAACGGCGCTTGCAAAACGCCATGCGTCACCTTCTTCTTTTGTCTTCTTTTCATACGACTAGAAAAGTCAAGCAAAGAAATGCCAGTCGATGGACACGTCGGGTCGGCGCGGCCTCGTGAGCCCCGATGCGAGTCTGCCTGGAAAAGGCCCGTCGTGCCGACTCTCCGCTGAAGCTGCCGCGGAGGCTTCCAAACCACGGCGCCGTTGAAAACAAAAGCTCTCCGACACGGCATCCGTCCAAAGTCGGCACGCTAGCGAGCGGACGACAGGTCAAGTGTCTGCCGCCACCTAGCGGCTCATTCGGGGAATGACCGGTCGCCGGTCAATCGACAAATCAAAGTCGGCTGACGTTTCTTTGGAGAAAATTGACCTTTAATAAACATCGGTAGTGACCTCGAGCGGGCTGGCGTTCGTCCTCCGACAAAAGACCCATCAGCAATCGCGTTTCTACCGCACGGTGGTACAAAAAGATGGACGGGAGGCGGCGCGGGGTATCCGGCCTTCCGCACGAATCACGCCAGTGACTCACGCGGTGCGGGACAGAAAGACTACAGGGTCGGACATCCGACTCCGATCACAAAAACGCCCACGATGAGAAAGTCAACAAGGATGTTTGGACCCCCGATGAAGTTGGCGAATGAAGTTGGGCTCGCCGGGCTAAGACAAACGAGCAACGTCGGTAGCGGCTACACGTAGATGCGGCCGCGGGCTCATCCGCGCCGTCGGTGGAAGACAAACAAATGAAATGCAACCTTGAATTGATTGAAATGTAGGGGGGGGGGGTCATCACTAAATGGAAGCCAAGTGGACAGAGTAAAAGCCAGGCCGAGTCTTGGACCTGAAATGGCGTAGCCTGCATAGAAGAATCAAGTCCCTCATGCGGAAAGACGAGAAGAAATAAGCAACTTGGGTGGCGATATACCAAGAAAATCAGCTCTCGGCCACCCGCTCCAAAGTTGTTTTTTTTTGCAGTTCTGTAGCTTCGGCGCAGAGTCCTCCCGGTGACGGGTTGCCGGGAGAGGTCTCCGCAAACAAATCTTTGGGTCTGCTCGGAGCGAATGGGCGCAGGCGCGGCGGCCTACAACTGCTGCTGCACCAGTCGCCTGTAATGCGGCATGACTTTGCTTTCTGGCAGGTAGAGGGCCATCTCCAGGGCCACCAGGATGGTGAACTCAAAGCTGATCAGCTCCCGTCTGCCGATCCTGAAGCGCTCCTCCAGCTTCTGTCTCAAGACAAACGGTTTGCTCAACTACATCGTCAATTTGTACATTTAAGAAGAAAAAAATATATATATTTTTTGCTTTTTGGCCATGCTTTTGATCTAACGGACATCATTCGGCTTCATCTCAAGTTACCAGGCACTTGGATCGCAAGGTCAACAGTTGATGCGCCATCATTTCAGGCCGTCGATGAAAGTCGCTGCTGCCATCTAGTGGCGGAAAGTCGCAAGCTCGCGCCCAAGTCAAGTTTTGCGCCTGAATCCCAAAAGCGCAACGATTTGGACTGGCCAAATACCCAAACAGACTCGCAAATATGTTCGAGGGGCTCGCTTGCCACGTGCAAACGGAGCCACGAGCTATCCACTTGCGCGCCGTAGTCTTTTTTGGGGGGGAGTGGGGGTAGAATTGGGCTGCCATTTGTAATTTGGGCATTTTATTTTGGCTGCACTCTGCAGTGCGTGCTTTCCCTTGGGCGTTTTGTTCTCCCCCGTGGAATTGTGGGAAAATGCTACATTGGTTCCCTTTAGCCTAGCTTGGAACCTATTTGCGAGTAGGTTTCACTCTGACTCGTGTTCACTCACCTGTTCACACAATAGCTAGGCATGTTATTGTTTGAAACTATTTATTTAGTACCTTCTTGGTACTCTAAATTGGTGTGTGTGTGTGTGTGTGTGTGAGTCTTACGTCGATGAGTTGTACGACCTCCTGCTTCCTTAGATCGCTGCTGATCTTGGCGGCCAATAGGATGCAGGCGGCCGACACCAACTTCCTGTTCAATTAAGTCAGACAAAGCGGAAGGTTCGACTTGAGCTCATTGGAAAAGAAAAACCACTCGAGTTGCAATGACGACGCGCCAACACCAGAGGGAGCCAACGAGTTACATTTGATTGGATTTTTTTTTCTAGAGCGCGCGCGCAGCGGTTGGCGACGGCGAAGGAAGGAAGGAATGCTTCTTTTGTGGCCAACGCAAAAGGAGGCCTACCTGTTGTGCTTGTTGAGTCGCCCTTGCAACACCAACTTCTCAAAGTAGACGAAGGCCATGGCCATGGTGGCGGGCTGCAGGCCGCAATCCTCGCCCACCGAGCGCATCTCTCGCTTCAGGCTGAGACGCAGAGAAGCAAAAGATGCACAGCAATTTTGGGAGCAAGCTCCACAGCGCCACCCTTGGCCATTTTCGGCGGCGTCACCTTACCTGCGGATCTTGCTGAGGGTGAGTTTGATGTGTGGAAACTTCTCCTTGAATGTCTCGTTCATGTCTTTCTTCAGATCGGAGGGTTTGACATATTCGATGACGGTGGTCTGCGAGAAGGCCGAGGAAAGGTTCGCTTTTCACGCCTCACTTTGCAGCTTCCTCGCGGCCGACGATTGACGCGCACGCGGCACGGCCGCCGTCGTGAAAATCCGCCCGGACGGATTAAGCACGGCCGCTTTTGGTTGGAATGGATCCCGCTAAGCTGCTGCCTAGCGCGCGCGCCGCCCGCTAAGCCGACATGAAGGCGGTCGCCGCGCATGCGCATGCGCGCGCATCTAATTGCTACTTCTTGACCGTCACCGTTTTTCCAGAGGGCATTTTTGAGAAGCTTTTGGATCAAGGTCAAAACAAGAAGTGGGGCAAAAATCATTTTAGCATCCCAAAGGAGAAATGGTCCGAGTTCAAGCGGTTCTGGGTTTTTTGCCGCAATGCGAGGACGGGCGTGGCGAAGTTTGTTTCCCCAATGGAGCGGTCAAACGGCTGCCAACGAGCAAAACGAGGAGCGGGCGACGGCTCGGATGCCAACCGGCCACGTGTCGATCGATCTGTTGCCAGCGTCTGCATTGAAAGAAAAAGCTTCTCACCATGTAAGAGGCAAAGATCAGCACCCGCTTGTGCTTGCCGCAAGGCCACTGGGGGTCGCTGAGGACGTTTGGGTCGTACTCGCTCACGTCCTCCGCTCCTGCAACAACAGGAGAGATGCGCGTTGCCAATCCGGCCCGACGCAAGGAAACGAGCGCGAATCCTGAAACAAAACTGCGGCTGCGGGGTCGATCGAAGAAACGTGCTTTGTGGCTATTTTTCTTCTTTTTTTTCGACGCTGCCATTTTCTCTTTGACCGCAAATGAAGATGGCTCCGTCGGCCTGGATGACAAACAATCGTGCTCTACCGAGGTCGAGTCCCACCGCGGCGTTGAGCCGGCTCGGGGGCAAGCCGCCGGCGGGCGCGCCGCACCCGCTCCTCCAGAGGGGAACCCGCGGCGTCGGGTCGGCGGCGGACGAGGCCTCGCGCCTGACCAGGGCGTCGGTGGGGTACAGGAAGCGGGCGTACGACACCGACTGGACGAGAGGCAAAGAGAGGCTCAGGCGACGAGGGCTCTCGGCCGCGCGGGCGGCGGGCGCTCGCGGGCGTACCCGGTTGTACGTCTCCATGTGGAAACCCTCCAGCGCCGTCATCTCTAAGGAGGTGGAAATATTCCCCGACGAGTGTCTCCGCCGGGGGTGGCTCAACGTGGGCTCGCTGGAGAAGGGGGGGGGGGGGCACACAAAGACATTGGTCAGATGGCAAAGGTGGAAGGTGACGTGGTGCGCGCGTGTATGAGAGTGCGCCTACCTGAGGTAAAAGCTTTCTCCGTACGGCAGGACGGAAAAGGCGGCACACAGGGACCTTTTGGCGCAGATCAACACGATCCTGAAAACAACAAAAAGGGGCACGCTCGCCCATCACGTTCCAGTGGAAAAAGTCAAGAGCAGGCCATCGCTGGCCATTTCATCTCATCGGAACGTGTCGGAAGACATTTTTGTCCCAGCAGAGGCTCCACGAAGACAGAGTGCGTCCGTTCTTTGTCTTCCGGTACCTCGAGCAGAGCTCATGCTTTGAGGCCCGGCGCATTTAGGAGCCCCCACGTGACACGCGCGGCATCTTTTCTTTTCTCATTGTGACAAGTGAGCTACAAACGGCAACGGCGGCGCCGCTCACGCCCAGCGTCTATTTTGGTCCGCCGCGAGTCTACGATGACGCCGCGGCCGGCGCTCCTTCCC
Organism: Hippocampus zosterae; assembly: GCF_025434085.1. NCBI lineage: Eukaryota > Metazoa > Chordata > Actinopteri > Syngnathiformes > Syngnathidae > Hippocampus > Hippocampus zosterae. Next base: position 41,517,428 of record NC_067452.1, on the reverse strand, counting down.
CCGACCCGCACGTCGGATTCGCTCCGTCTGCAAGCAAGTGCGAGAATAGAACACGAGAGGGAGAAGAAGAAAGCGTCCGACACCGATTTCTTGCCTCTGCCTTGAGAACTTTTCCTGAGCGGGAGAATGACATTTTTGGGGTGGGGGAGGGGGGCGAGTGTTTTCACAGTGCGAATGTCATTGCCTGATGACAATCAGGTCTTCTTTTTTTTTTTTTTATTATTCTCCAAGACAAATGATTCCACATCAATGTCAGAATCGGAACATTCAACGCCATCGACGTCGAGACACGTCATTTAGCTAAGGGCGTCGAGATTTGGCCGTCAAAAGGCGTTCCTCCCTTTATCTTCTTTTTGCTCTTCTATAGCTGGGAAGCGCTTTCACTCAAGCTCAAAACATTCCTTCTGCTTGACTTGTGACCCCCACCCCCTCCCAAAAAAAACATGTTCTCAGCTTATTGTAGAAACTATAACAAGAGCGCCCAAACATCTCCCCAGTGTGGGACAAATCAAGGATATTGATGGAGGAAAAGCCGGGCGACGGCGCGCCGGGCGCTTTTGTCTCACCTGCTGCCTCTGGTGTCGTACTGCTTCATGTTTTTGATGAAGTGGATCTTCTTGGCGGGTCGCGGCCGGGGAGAACCGCCCGAGAGGTTTCGGGTCCTGCAGTAGAAAGTCGGCAATCAAGACCTCAAAGAGCGACACAAAGGACACGCCGAGTCGAGGAGAGTGACAGCAAAACCTGAAAGATTTTGAGGATGGGAGGGGGGCTGTTTGTTTGTTATTATTTCTTGCAAATTGATGGCGATACAAAGAAAGCAACGACCACCGCAGTCCTTCGCTTCTCATCCACTGCAAGCGTTTGCCGCGGCGACCATCTGCTTGAGGTTGAACGGCGTCGTTGACCTCGCGGATTAAAACGCAGGAAAAAAAAAAAAAAGGCAGGCCAAGGAGATCGGCCCAATGACGTGGCGGCGGTTACGCAAGCGCTGCGACGTCAGCGCGGCGGGCACGCGGCAGCGCCTGCGAGGGACTCGGCTCGCGTGCCTCCTTCCCGACAGTCGGCCATTTCCAAAGTGCGCTTTGGGCTTCGGCGATGGTTGGCCGTCGCTCGTCACTGCTATGCTTTCCTTTCCCTGTCGGGTGATGGAGACGAAATCGGATTTTCGACCCCCCCTCCCCCCCAAAACTGGCAACATGCCATCTATGCGGACTTGAAACATTTCTAAAATCCTCCGGAGCAAATACGTTCAGGGGAACCCACCCCCTCCCAAAACAACAACAACAACTTCTTTGGCGAGCTAAGCCCCATATCGATCTATGGCGCTCGGGTTCGAGAACGGGGGGGCGGGTGGAAAATGAGGCCAACGCAGCCGACGGCGGGCGCGAGGCGTGGCTCCTTCTCATCGGAGTCCTTCCGGCCAATCCGCAATCAAGCCCATCTCCACGCCACTTTTGCCAAGTCCCCGGGGGCCGCGCGAGCGTGAGAGAAAGCCTCCTTCTAAATGTGTCCCGGCATCCGAGCCTTTCCCACGAGAACCCGCCGGCTTCTTTCCTCCCTCGCCCATCTTGTGGAAACTGGCGTGGGAATGGAAAAATCTGCTCGCCGCCGCCGAGGACAACGATGGCTGTTGCCGTTGATGATGAAGCGTGCACGTGCGCGCATCGATGCCCCCGAGCCAAGTACCAAGTAGAAGTAACTAAAGTAACTAAAGTAACTAAAGTGAGGCTCAGAGGGGATCTCCCACTGAACATTGGGCCAGCCTCCTCCAAACTCACTTGTATTCTTTGGCATTCCACTCAGCATGACTTGGATTTGTTCTTGCTTTTACTGTTTGCTGCTTTCTACCGCCTTTATTACTCATTTGTCTTGTATGTTCAATTGCTCCATGTACAGCGATCATTTGCGCAGCCCCCCGTCACGTGCAATCGGACGTCTTTGTGCCACGGCACGCGGCAAACGTCCGTGGATCTTGACGAGCTGAGCACGTGTCCTTACCGCTGGCATCCGCGTGAGAAACAAAAAAAAAAGAGAAAAAAAAGGCCCCAAAGCATTTTGCGCTCATTTGACTTGACGCCGACTGTGGTTTTCTCCTCCCCCGCTTCCTCTCAACAGAGACGGCACTCGGCAATTGGGCGCTTCGGCCGGCCGCCGTTTCCAGATTCCCCCATCGGCCGTTTTGAAGGAGCCGGCGAGAAAATCTTCCTTTTAAGAATCGCCGGCGGTGGCGCTCGCGATTGGGGAATGACCGAAAGGAGTTGAGGAAGGGTGACAAACTGGAGCAAAACCTTTCCCTGACTTCAGCAGCTCTCATGAAGTTGCGCTCGTTTTGCCTCACCAAAAGACGCCCCCCATCCTCGATGGAAACGGGAAAAGGGATGCGGCGCTTTTTGGCATCAATGACGACGCACAATTATAGCTCACGTTTCGATCCCATCCACGTTTGACTCGGGGTTGTTCTGCTCTTCATTGGAAACAGACTTACAGTACGTAGCCTCGAGTTTGCGTTAGGTGCCGTGCACTGCGATTTGGGCTTTTCGACCATTGTGTATTTTATGTTGGGGACGACGTGCACAAATTAACTTTCTCCTGGAATTCCGCTCGAATATTTTGATCTTGATTCATGTGCGCCATGTGCACATTGGCCATGAATGAATTCCTTTTTTTTGTCTTGAAAGGGCAAACGTTTTTCAATCGGGTGACAAGCATTTTTGAATTTTTCAATCCTTTGTTTCCCCTCGGTTGTGCTTTTATCATCTTGAACATTTTTGCACTTGACTTTTGTTTTGAACTCATTAATTTATACAACGTTTGCGAAGTAATTAAGGACATCATCCTAGCTTTCGTTTTAGAGCCCCCCCCCCCCACCCCCCAGTCTTGCGAATGACGGAGTGATTGTCCGGAGGGACAAACAAGCAAACAAGGAAGAAGAAGTTGCGCTCTCGCCTCGTCTTTGCGCTCACCTTTGCCGCAGGTCGGAGGACAGCGAGTTGCAGCTGTGCACCGACAGCAGCGTGGACGACTTCCGCGGTGCCGCGGGCGAAGGCAGCAGGCTGCCGTCGGACGGCGACGGCGACGGCGACGGCGAGAGCAGGTGTCCGTCGGCCGCCGAGGGCGCCGAGTCCCTGCGGCGCCCGAGCGGCAGCTCCGGGCGCCCCGCGTCGGAAGGCAGGACGACGATGGGCGGCACGGCAGGGAGCCCGGCGCCCGTCCGCCGCGTCGCCGTCGTCTTTTTCGCCTCCCCGCAGATGACGGAAGTCGACAAAGTGGCCGCCGAGCGCGTCCCGTCGTCGCTCCGCGGCTCCGCGAGCGTGGCGGAAGCCGCCTCGCTCGGCTCCGCGACGGCGTCGTGGCGCCGCCGGGTCCCTCCCCGCTCGGCCGAGCCGCTGCGCGCGGGGCGGCCGTCCAGCGAGATGTTGGAGAGGAACAAAAGAGCGGCTCGTCTCCGCTTGGAATTCTCGCGGTTCCTCCGGGTCTGCTCCCGAGTCTGGCTCTTTGTGGCGCTCCCGAGCTGGCCGCAAGCGGCGGCCGCCGCCGCCATGCTGCGCGTCGCGACGCCGAGCTCGTCCGCTTGGGAATCGCACTCCCAACTGTCAAATCCCTTTTACCCGGCGCGAGAAGGGCTTAAGCCCTCCCGCGCTCCCATTGGACCAAAACTGGCCTGCGTCATGACGTTGCCCTACGTCGTCTTCCGGGACCGGCCGAAAAAAAACAACAAAAGAAAACATGACGCCCGGCGGGAAAAAAAAAAGAACAACAAAACATGACGCCGTCATTTGACTGGACTTCAAGCGGGGAGTTTGACACTCTATTCAACCGACAGCGCGGGGAGTTTGAGACTTTATTCAACCGAGAGCGAGCCACTTATCGGGAAGTGACTCATGTCAAATGACGCATTTGCTCAAATGACCTTTGACGAGTTATGATTAATAGCGACTGGTGAAAACGCCGATCCTGTTCATGATTTGTCAATTTGATACCCATCTGGAATCAACACGCATCCGAGCAGTTTACTTAAAAAAAATAATAATAATAATTCTCCCAAATTGCTAGGAAATGTGAGCTCCCGGGCCGCGTGCCGGTCGTGTGGTCCTTGGTTTCTGTCGTGCCGATGACTTTTTCACAGGGTTTGTAAACGGGTGGAGCCGTGCTACTTCCGAGTGACAAAATGAGAGTGACTGACTACCTCCGAGCCGAGCTGAACAGATGTGACAGGATGCTGAGGCGTGAGCGGTGTCGCCGCGCCTCCGCCCGACAGCAACTTTGATTAGCCCTCAGCACGTCGCCGTTACGAAAGCGCAGAGGATTTGCTCGCACTGATCCCTTGAGTGACGCCGCTGCGGTCGGGACACTAAATATAGGCGGGTGGAATCCCCGCAGGGCCAATGTCTGTGGTCGCACGCGTGCCCTCTGATCGCAAATGTCTGAAAGGCAACAAATGAAATCCCAATGACCGTCCGGCTGCTCTCATGGGCTGACAGCTGCTCATCCAAATCAGACATCAGTTAACATCGACTGGGGGCGGGGGGGCGACCCCAGGGTGGCCGGATGAGGGTCAGGTTCTCAGCACCCAAAGTCCTTGGCCTGCATGTCGTGCCGTCAGCCCTTAGTGACCTTTTCACCCAGACGTGCTGGCCTGTATTTGCATTTCGACAGGCAAAAAGAGATCTGGCGGCTAGTTAGCGTGATCATCGGGGTGGGGTCGGATCATGAATCGACTTTTTTTTTGCGCAGACTTGCCGAAATGGACGTCTTTGGCAAGCAGGCCGTTCCTCTTGTCTGGCTGATGACTCCAAGAAAACCCACGCGAATGTTTTCGACATACCTGAGGCTGTGAGAACATGTTGGAGGTTTGCTGCCAGTCTGTGCCTTTACAAGAAGTTGGCCAACGACTTGCGGCATCCTCTTCAACGACGGTTTCCAGAAGAAAATCCTTTTTTTTAAATAATAATTTGGCAGCGCAACCCTGCGTGGTCGCCCGTCGGAAGTCACATTCTAGCAGTTGTTTTTGACTGATTTTCCGTTTTGGTTGACTTCCGGTGACAGCCTTAGAGCACCCCCTGTCGGCTGGCATTTTCACTGCAGCCTTTGCATCGCTGTTTCATGGCTTGAAAAGAGTCCGTGTTTCCAGGAATCTTTTGAAATGTGAAAAAGACCAATCGGCTCCCTTTTTGTGTCGACGGGGCAAGGTGGTCGCAACATCCATCTTGAGGTTGGAGTGAAAGCGCTTCGGAAAGCAAGTCTCCCAAATGGTTTCCTTGCGCTGTCCGTTTTTTCGTCATGGTTTCAGTCAGCGCCTTTTCATTGGCCCGCTTGTTAAATGTCTCTGGTTTGTAAATGCTTCCAAATTGAGTCATTTGAATGCTGTCAATGGGCCATTTCGAGTCAACACCATCAGCAAAGTAAGCAAATTTGACCACATGAGAATGCTGCTGCAAATGTCAATCGGCTATCGACGGAAAGTGTAGCTGCGCACATGGCCGGGAAGGCCCGAGCGCCTCGGCCGCCATCAACGCATGACTGAGGGACGATTCAAAGACGAGCCTGAGCTTGCCCTTACCGGTGACTTTTTGTTGTTGTTCTTGTTGCTGCTCTCAGAAAAGCCTCAGCATAATGTGAGCGGCCTTTTCATGTCTAGCCCGTGTCGCCCGTGTCTTTTTCTTTTGGGGGGGGGGGGTACATGTGCCATTCTGCGTCAGCGGGCCGATGGTGCCGCCAATACTGGCCCAGGGGCGCTCGCAAAGATCAATGACGGCACTCTAATGCGCCGACGAGCGCGGCTCTCGCAACGGGCGCACTGAACGCCGGCGTTCCCGCGCCTGCAAGAAGAAGAAAAAAGAAAAAGAAAAAGGTCGGCCTATTACATCACCGCTTTGCCTGACGCACAGCGAGTCTGGCAGAGGTCGCGGGGTCGGCCCGGCGCTGAGGAAGCAATGCACCATGGGAAGATTGTGAAATGTGGCCTGCACAATTCAACAAACGCAAAGAAATGTTTGTTTTTTCACATCCGTCGCATTCCATAGTCATCGCCTTGATGAGAAAAGAATCAGGGGGGGGGGGCTCCAATGAGCTTCACATCCTATCGCTACAGGAAGGGCCCCAACGCCCTCTGCTGGGGAGGCGATAGGACTGATTCGTTGAAGGAGATAACGATAGACGAGATGGTGTGCTGGTCAGAGCACAGGTAGGAAGAGACGGGAATTCCAGGGGGGGGGTTCAATATTCTTTACTGGGGGGTGTTAACATGAATACGGAGAAATATAAACAATAGGGTGATGTTGGTTGAGGAGGGACGCTCAGGAGGGCTGAAGAGCCATTGAGTAGAGGTTTAGGTGATTGCATTTCTGGAAAACATTGAAACCCATTTCGCCTTTTTTTGTTGTTGTTGAAAATGTCGGTCTTCAATAAAAGCCACCGTGTTTTGGCAACGGGAGCTTTCTTGCGCGGGGCTGCGAGTCCAACGTCAACCAAGCGACTTGAATCACAGGTAGTAGTCCTCTTCCTCAATATCGCCGTGTGCGTCCCCGAAGCCCAGGGCTTGGATGTCGTGTGTGATGTCGCTGATGCGGCGGTTGAACTCCTGAGACCCCGACGTCACCGAGCAACTGTCGTATCTGCCGGCAGGAAAAAAAAAAAAAAGAAAAAAAGGCCATTAAAGCAAGTTCAAATTGCGGCAAGAGGCGCGGCCCGAGCCCCCGCGAGGCAGCGAGCAAGGATTGCCACGTCAAGGTGACCCCGCCTCTCGTACCCTCTGACGGCGCTGGCCGAGGTGTTGCTCATGCTGCGCTTGATGCGTCCAAAGCTGTCGGTCAAAATTCCACCCTCGCGGATGCCGATGCTTTCCAGGAAGCTCTCAAACACGCCCGCGTCCTTGTCCGGGATGAACGGCCGCATACCTGCCGGGCAAAGGGGGCTTTTGTCAAAGGGCCGACATTCTTGGATTCCACTTGGAATCGGCGAGGGCTTCCGAGTCGGCTCGGAAGCGAGAGTCGGCTTCTCACCCAAAAGCAGAAACTTGCGCTCGTCCCCGTACAGCCGGAGCAGCTCGGAGCAAAAGTGGCCAACGTCCGAGCCCAGCCTGTATTCTCGCAAAAACGCCGCAAAGTGTTGCAACTCCGCGGCGCTCAGCTTGTTCCTCAGCTGCGGGCGCACGGCAAGAGAGTCTCGTGAGCGGACGAACAATCTCGCCGTGCCCGGCGGACATTTCCGGAGCATTCCATCGACAACGCCGGAGACTGATGGAAAAAATGTCTCGGGCCTCGCCGATGGAATGACGCGCAAACGATTGCGGAAAGCACCGTCGTCATGTAGTCCTGCATGAGCGCCAGGGGGGCGTCGCTCCGGAAGGCGTCGTCGACCGAAGCCACGCCCCCGTGGGAGTCCTGCGCCGAAAGCGACGAGCTCTCGCTGTACGTCTCGCCGTAGTAGAGCTCAAAGGCATCCTGGGATCCGTCGCTAAAGGGGACGAGAAACCGCAGAAGGTCGCGCATGAGCGAAGCGCAAATCCACGGCTGACCATCGGGCGGCCGCAAAACCCGACTGACTGTGAGCTGCAGAATTCCGCCTCGTAGCCGTACGAGGCGTCCGTCAGGCAGCTGTCACCTGTCGCAGATGCAAAGAGTTACTGGCGGCCCCGTGGCCAAGGGGCTCCAAAAACCTTTTTTTGGGGGGGGGGCGTTGCTCAACCCCCAGTTCAACGCTTCCACTGACTTCTCTGCAGCCAGTAGCGGTCCGGCACGGTGTGGTGAAATCCCGCTCTGTCCACGCACTCGATGGTCTGATGGCCGTAAATGATCTGGAACATCTGGCAGATCAGTGAGCAGTACTCCTCGGCGGCGTCCTGAACGCACACAAGGTTCAAAAGGTCACGGAAAGAGACCAGAACTTCGGTCAAAGCAGAGGTCAGGTCAGCAGGTCGGCACAAACTCTTGGGGCTTGGGGAAACGTATTTCGGGCTCACCCACCCGGTTGTCGACGGCCAGGACGACGAGGTTGCAGTAGGCGTCGGGGCACGGGGTGGGCTCCAGCGGGTTGTGGTTCCTCCTCTCCCAGCTTCCGTAGCTCTTGCCCCTCTCCCAGCTCCCCGTGCAGGCCCGGCGCCGCTCCCAGCTGCCCGCGCCGCCGCCGCCCGTTCCTGCTCCCGCTCCTCGCCTCTCCCAGCTCCCGCCGCCGGCGGGCGCCGAGCCGCCGGCCGGCCTGGGCCGACGGCTCTCCCAGCTGCCGCCCGTCTTGCGCCCGGCCTGTCTCCTCTCCCAGCTGCCCCCCGCTCGCTTCCTTTCCAAGCTCCCTCCGCCGCCGCTTCCTCCTCCTCCTCCTCCTCGTTCCAGGCTCTGGTTTTTGTCGTGGCCGCTCCTGGACAGCGAGGGCCTCCAGTCCACTCCGCAGATGGTGTGCCGGCGCTCCATGGTCCCGCCGGAAGGTCGCGGGTCGGCGTCGCAGCTCACCGTTTGACGCCGGCCGTCGATGCCCGTCGGATTCTTTCGGTCCAGGCTGTTGTCGCCGGCGACCACCGTGTCCACGTTTAGACCTGAATCGCACGCGCGCATCACAACGCTCGTATTTACTCACAAAAACCAAACGGGACGCCGGGACGGGACCGCGTAAAGGCGGGACCGAACGATGGGGCTGGCGAAAGTCGCCGGGACTCCCCCGCTTGAAGGAAAAACGTCGTACGCTGCGGGATATGGGCCCTTCATTGACGGTTCTCATTTGCGCTGGCTTGAAGCCAGCTCCCCGACTGCGTAGGCCCCAATCGACACCTCCCGGATCGCCAGATGGCACTGAGCCCACATGGCGTTCCGCTCGATACCGTCCTAGGCACATTGCACTTTTATTCGAGGGTGGCCTCAAACATTGGCCGTCCCCTGTTTTACTCCTTCTTCTCTCCCGGCTGGCGTCAAAAGCAAAAGGTGGCCTTTTGGGGCTTGAGATGCGGAGGGATGATTTGCTGAAGTTGTGGATGGCGAGCCCACCTGTCTTGAGGACCAGCAGGTGCAGCGCGTCGTCTCTCAGGTAGGATGCGGCGGCGACCTCGTGCGTGGGAATCCTCATCAGCAGCTTCTCGTTGTCTCTCCACGTCAGCAGCAGGCAGCGAGCGGACAGACTCAAGATGCAGTCCTGCTCCGCGCTGGTCTTGGACGGGAGGACCCTCAGCTGCTGCTCACCGACACAGCTCCGTCAGCGCCACGGCGCCACCGCTCACCAGATTCCCTTTCTAATGACCGTTCGGACTTGCGGAGAGCAAACGTCAGCCGCTCGATTTTACAAGCTGACTTTTACGGTGCCCGACCCGAGTGTCGCTTTCGGGTACTTTGGAACCGGCCGCCGACGACTTTCCGTTGCGGCAGATGATCCGACTGAAAACGATCGCCGATTGGTTATCCGGCACAACGATGATGATCGGGATCGATCGTCCGTTTCCCCTTTGGCGACCGCACCGACGGATATATGATTGGACAAAGCACGCCGCGTGGTCGCCCAGAAGCGGAAGCGAAGCCGGAAGCGGCCATCTTACGTTGCCGCTCGCTCAATTCAATGCGTGGTCGCCCAAAGCGGAAGCGAAGCCGGAGGCGGCCATCTTACGTTGCCGCTCGCTCGCTTCAATACGTCGTCGACTTCTCCGCGGCGTTTTCTTCTCGTTTCTTTTCTCCGCAACGGAAATGCCACCGTGTGAGTCCGAGAGAAGCGCTACATGCACGTTTCATCGGTACAAATGCAATTTTTTATACTTTTTTTTCCCCCTGATCAGCTATTTCTCCGAGTGCTCCTGAAAGATTCCCGCGCATCATGTTGTCAGAACCACTGACGATATGTGGACTTAAGCTATGCGAGTCACGATAGTGAGCTAATATACTCGCTGCAAAGACTGAAGTTTGGGTTGGAGACGCTCTCGTGACTCCATAGGGGGGGGGAAAACAGCGATAAATCTGCAGGTCACCTGGGAGAGAAAGGCCGTGCCAGTTAACTTCGGCCGAGAGGGCAGAGGTCAGTTGCTGTTGCACGAGTATTCAGCCAACCTCTCGCAACAAGGATAGAGAAGAGATGCAAATTCTTAATACCGTACCTGTCAGGGCAGCTGGATTTAAAATAAAATCGGTGTCACCCATAAAAGGACTCATAATAACGGAGGAAGATCAGTTGAAGATTATTCCCAAAATGAGTTTGGAGACTAACCCTGGCTGTGTCCAGCAGTTGCAGCAGTTCATCTCGACTGGATGGGTTCAGAGAAACCGAGACCCAGGTCAGGTGAGCCAGAAACTGGGGGGGGGGGTGATGTCGTCAGAAGAGCGGGCAGCATACCAACAGCCCAAATAATAAGCACGTCCTTTTGTACAGGACGTGGCCAAAGCAACTTGCGAGAGGCTCCCCCAGGAAAAACAGTCGCTGAACAAAATCCAACCCCGGAGCCCTTTCATGCCAAATGAATGGATCAGAGAAGGCCCAACGATTGGCTCTCAAAGAACTCCTACCTTCACCTCCTTCTCCACATAGTCAAAGATGAGTCTTTCGGGGTGGATGAGGAAGTCGGGGGGGTAGAGCGGGACGGTGTGCAGGGGACGCCGGTAAACGCTGCCTCGCTCCGCCGGCCTGCGGCTGGCTTTGGACCACACCAGACGCTTGATGGGAGACACCAAACCCTGGGCGAGCGCACCGCACGCAGAGGAAAAAAATCGATTGGAGGTGGCAAGAAGCCTTGCACGAGATCCCTTCTCGAGTGTGTGCTAGAAAGAGGGGAGGCCAAAGATATCTGCCGCAACCGAGCAACATTTTACGATCGGCAGAGACCATTCTGAGTCGACTTGCCAGTTTTTTTTCCCCTATGAGTTGATGTGCAAAATATCTGCGAGGCCACCGACGTACGTATCATCACATAGAATGAAAAAATCCTCCGGAAGCAAATGTAAGGGCTGACAACAAAAATAAAATCTACTATTTACCTTTTTGGATTTCTTGGGTTCATAATCCATGGCAGCAGGTTGGCCACTTCCCTTCACACTTTCCTAATCCACTCTGACAATTTTGCAATTGCTTCAACTTGCTGTGGGATTTTTTTTCCCGTCGTCACTTCGATGTCTCCAAATCCTTGTTCTTCGCCTCTCTGCACTGAGTGTTTTGTCACCATATTGTTGGCATACGGACACACATGCACACACACACACACACACACACAGAAGGGGACGGCAGGAAGCGAAGGAAGGCCACTTCCTGTCCAATAGGAAACTCCACCACAGGCTGATAAGGCCCAGTATCACTCACACACACACACAATGAAGAAAGATGGCGGGGAAAATGGTCATGTTGCTCCATTATGCTGCCCTGTATTTATCAGACCCAATCAAAACTTGAGTCTCCAGGTCCTCCTTACGTCAATGGTTTTGTTGTTCGGGTTGACAGATGACTCCCCAAATCATCAACGTGTTCAGTCACACCCTCGTCCCGTGATGCTAATGGTAGCCAGCACTGATTGTTCATTTGGAGGTTCTTCAAGGGCCCCCCCTCCGCACGCCGTTTCTCACTCAGTACAGGGCACCCTCGTGCAAGTTTCCAAAGCAACCGACAGAGGTCGCTGTCCCCCGTACAACAGCACCCTCGGCATTGGCCGACCGCTACGTGAAAATGGAGACGTTAGCCGCTAGCTGTTGAAGCTCTTCCTTTTCTGTGTTGCGTGACGGACCACAGGTCTTTGGTGTTTTCAACATGGATGTGAAAGTTTCCCGTCACGGCCAGAAAATAGTCGTCAGTGCCTCCAGCAGTTCCTCAAAACTCAGATTGCACTTTTGGGGGCTCGCTAGCAAATTTCTTTGAGATCAACGAATGAGTGCAATCGTCACGCGGGAATATATATCTTTGATAATTATCGGCAAATTTTTTCGGCCACGTTAATTCTTGTGAAAATGATTTATGTGGCATCGTTTTGTTTTGTTTTTGGGATGAAGTTGTGTAGTCATGGAATGCTGATGCGCAATCATTTCCGGGTAGCCTGTTTGTTTCTATGAGGAAGGGGGCGTGGTTATTGTCGTTTCGTTTTTTTTTCATGATTGTTTGATCCCAGCAAGTTTGGAGCATCTTTTTTCAATGCTCGTGTAAGTTGAGGGGTTCGTCAACGCGGCAACGACCTGACCGTGGTTTCATTGTCGGGTCCGTTGACTTTTGTTGCGCGGCCTCGCGCTCTTGCCGCCTGATTGGTCGGGCCGCCATTTCGTCACGAGGGGCGCGGCCGCGGAAGCCGGCGAGTCTCTGGAACGCGCGCGGGCACGAGCTGCCAGCCTGCCTCGCCGGCTTCTCCGAGCCGCTGCCGCCCGGACTCGGCGCGAGAGGACGGCGTCGGCGGAGCTCTCCCGGCGGGGGGCCTCCGGGGCCCGGCCGAGAACGAGCTGGTCAAGAGGGCGGCGGCCTTCCTCAAGCGCTCCGGTCGGAGTAAAAGCGAGCAGAGCTCCGATTCGCCGAACTGACGGCCGTTGGAAATGAACGGCCACGCCCCCTCTTCCTACGTCAGTAGCGATAATGACTCTGAATTGGAGGACGCGGACATGAGGAAAGAACTTCACAAGCTGAGAGAAAAGTAAGTTGACTCGCACGCACACCCTGAACCGGTCGCCAGCCCATCGCAAGTCACACTTTGCGTTCACACCTGGGGAGGGACAACGTTTTCGAAAGGTGGGGGGGGGGGGGGGGGGAGAAGTCCTTCAAAGCCGCCTCCTCGTGAGGGTTTAGCAAAAGAAAAATCACACAAGCGCCATTGCCGCAAAGTTGATCAAAGCATCCGACGGAGCTGTGGAGAAACCGGATGCGCTCCACTAATTTGAAGGTTTTTTTTTTTTTTTTTACCAATGTGAGCAGGCACATGAAGGAGATATCGGAACTGCAGGCCTTCCAGAGGAGCGAGATCGAGCGTCTGTACCGAGAGGTGGGCAAACGGCCGCCCCCCAACGCGGGCCTGCCTCACGCCGCGCCTCCCTGCGGCCGCCGACGCAAGGCCGCCAAACACAAAGTCAAGGCGGGAAAATTGCTCAATCCGGTGGTGCGGCAGCTCAAAAGCCATCTCGGCGCCGACGCGGCCCAGAGAAAAGGTGGGCGGCTTTGGGGGGGGGGGGGGGGGGGGGGCGCCGGCTCCGGCTCCATGCGGGGATTCCACGCGGCAATGTTTGCTTTGGTCTTCTCGTCCCACCAAAGGGGAAAGTTCTGGAAGTTCCTCGGGATCCCCCGCCAAGAGTTGGGCGCCATCCGAGCGCTCCGGCGGGCAGCGCGGCGCCAGCCCCGAGCGAGTCCACACCTGCCAACCGCGTTCCTTCAAAGGCTCTTTCTCCTCGGACCACATCCACGCGGGCCAACGCGCCGACGGCACCGCGAACTTGACGAGCCGAGGTATGATTAGACTCCAACTCTTATGATGAGGTTGAATTTTTATTTTTTTTCCTACAAAAAAGTCTGAAGTTTCTTCTCTTCTCTCCTCTGATATGATTTTCTCACAGGCTGGACGGTTTACCACCAAACGTCGGAGAGAGTCGCCTTTCAACCGAGTGGCAAACCACGCGCTCGATTCCTCAGCAGACCCGTGACTGTGTCCATCTGTTTGTATTCGTTCCTTCCTCTGCTTCATTGCCACAATCTTGATTGTAGACGAGCGCGACTTGGGCGCTTGGCGGTCTTCGGACGTCGCCGCACACTTGTTTTGCATTCTCGGTTTGTCCTGAAACGTCGGCTTAAAGGCAGACGCTTCTGCCGAGCTTTTTTGCGAGTCGCCCGTCAAATTGGCCCGTCGCAGGCACAGAAAGCTCCACCCTCCTCTGCTTCGTTGTTGGAGAAGAGGGCGAGCAAATCAAAGAGGAGACAAAAAGAAGCCGAGGCCTTGTTGGCGGCCTTCCCGCCGGATGGGAAGCTGCTCTTTTTCTCCCGTTTGCCAGCTCAATAAAGATAAGATAAGATAAGATATCCTTTATTCGTCCCACACTGGGGAAATTTACAGCCTCCAGCAGCAAGAATGTATGTAGAAAGAAGAAAGGAGAAAGAGAAAAAAACAACAACAAACATCTTTCAATTAAATACAATATGAACACAAACGGATAAAAATTATTATTATGATTATGATTGTTATTTTTTATTCATTGTGCACGTTGCCGATGTCTTGGGCCTAATGCTCCGTCTTGTGCTCTTGTACCTCTTTGTAGGGTCCACACTGAAACGACTATGTCTAGGCAAAGAGCGCAGTCATAGTAACTAATCTCCTTTACTTGCTTGCAGCCCCCCCACCCCCCAAAAAAAAATCCCTTTTCATTCTTCATTCACGTGTGTGCACGTCATTTTTTCATTTTTTTTCCTGCACTTGAAAATGCAATTGTAGTCGGTGCTCCTGAGATTGTTCAGTTGACACGTTTTGGAGGGGTGGGGGGTTGCATGCTCATTTGTGTCATTGCCTGCATCCTGTGGCGGCCATTTGTGACTGTCCTGTTGTAGATTGTCTGGCCAAAAGTGTTGGTGAATATGTCACCTTTGATCTTTCGTAGCGGGCATTTGCGTCAGCCCGACGTCTTTTCTTCAGGGTCTTCGTTCCGCGCCAACGCCGCCGCCACGGCCGCACCCTCGCCGCCGTCGCCTCGGCTCCAGACGAACAACGGCAACAATAAGAAAAGACGCTTTCGCGAGGACCTGCGCCAGTTGGCAGACGACCGGGCGAAGGAGGCGGCGGCCCATCGCCGGCCCCCCTCCTTCAACCAGATCAAACAACAGAGGCGCCCAAACTCCGCCGGGACTAGCTAACCCGGAGGCCGCGCTACGTCATCGGCGTGTCTGGACCGCGTCCCCGCAACGACCGCTTAGAGAAGAACGAAGGACGTGCGTGCTTCTTGTCAAATGCGCTCCTTTTTCATCTTTGACGGAGCACTTTCAACACTAATCCAAAACCTGCGGCTTTGGTTTCAGACACCAAATGGTATTCACGTTGACGGAATGTCGTGCCTTGAACCTTCAACTTGTTCTTCTGTCCTTGATTTCACAGCTCGCTTGAGTCAAGTCTTTTTCTTTTTCACTGTAGCGGACATGTTTTGGGTGGTTTTTTGCTTCGGAATGCGGTTGTCGCACTGCAATATCGACACAGCAAATGCTCTTCTTCAAACCATCAAATGACTTTTTTTCAGGGGGGGGGGGGACCTCCTCTCCTTTGGCAGTATGTTGTGGTGATGGAAAAACACCGTTGCCGCCCAAAGGAAAAATGAATGAAGGAGGCAGGACGCTGCAAGCGGACGCGAGCCTCTTTTGGGTCAAACGGTTCTTGTTTTGCTGCTTGTCTCGTTTTCATAGACGGCGGCACAAGATTTGCACAATTTATTCTTGCGCTTTTATTTTGAAGCGTTTGCCATTCTTACAGCTCAGCAAAAAGCACGGACGTTTCTTAAACCTATCAAGGATCTTTGCAAGCTGTGAATTGTACAGAGTCGTCAACAGTCTATTTTGTTCAACTTTGTGCAGAGGTGGCTTGGGAGTCACGGTATCAATTCGCTTGGAATTGGGACTTTAGTAGTCATTGATGCAGAATCCTCTACTTTGGGGAGTTACGGTACTTCCGGTTGAAAGAGACTTTTGTTCTCTGGCATTTCTCTCTGGGCGCTTCTGCTTTGTTTTTGTTTGTTCTGCGTAGAGGACTCACTGGACAAATTTAGGTGGCGGCTGGCGTTCCCTCACAGTTAATTCGCTCCCATGGCGAGGGGGGGGGAGAGAGATTACTTTGACCTGCCACGCTGCGTCACTCATCCGACCCGCTGCACTGTTTGATCGTGTTGAGAGACAAATAAATATTTTCAGTCTGACGGTCACATTGGATTGTTTTGATTTGAAACGAAGCACCCGTCCACTCTTATTAACGTGTCGGGATGAGAGGCTCGGGTGATGGATGGATGGACCGAAAGCACCCGTCTAGTGGTTCATGGTAGACTGCTTTCAATGTTGCTTTTAATCCAGTGCTGCGTTTATTTTAAGTACGGTACTTTTGAATCCAACCTTTTGCAACTCCTTACTTTTAAAACATTTATTTCGTTATTTTGTATGACTTGTGCACTACATTTGAATTGAACGGTTAGGGTCGTTACACCCCCATCTGCTTCCATTTTTCAGATTACAATCCATGAAATACAAATTTCCGGCCTCATTTAAGACACATTGGCGTCAATATGTTTTGGAATGTTATTTTAGTTTATGAATAAACACGTTCCACCAAGAAGGCAGTTTTCGATTTCGTGAGGTCGAAGACGGATAGTCTACAAAGCGGCAGATTCGCTCGGACGCGACATGAGAACGATGTTGATCACACGGGATTACAAAGGCCAATTAAACAAGTTGATACGAACCCCCAAAATGTGACCCAGTAACAAAGGCGAAAACTGAGAGAGGGGGGGGGGGTCTGGGAAAGGATCCCTGTTTTCCCGCTTTGTGTGTCGAATGTGCCGACGGGCGCCCAAGACGACGGCGTTGTTGGAGCAATGGCGGCCCCCTTTGTGATTCGGCCCAACTGACCGAATCGTTCGTTTCTCTCCGACTTTTTCTTTTTGGATTTCTTTTCCGCACGCAATGCAACGCCCGCGAGAGGACATTGTTTCCTGAAACAACCGCGCGCTCGCCTCAAACGTCGTCTCCTGGGACCCGGGAACCACTCGGCGTCGATGCGTGAGCCTCGGAAGGCTCGGTGCGATGCGATGGAAGGGGTAAGTGAACGTCGCTTGCTATCCGCCAGTAAATGAAAGACTGGGATAGTAAAGCAGCGAGTGTTTGGGCCCCGCTTGGCGGGCGGCTGCTTTGTGGCGTTTCGTGGCTCGTCGGGGGGAACATTAGCTGACGCCGGCAGGCGTAGCGCTAAATTCCAAACGGAGCGCAATGTTGTCATTCGGATGCTCAGCGGGGACCGAGTCGAGACTGGAGCCGAGCGGTGAGGTGCTCGTCGCCGTTGGAGGGAAAGGCTGATCGAAAGTCAACTTGCGGACCGAATGTCCTTGTTCGCCTTTCGATCGGCTTAAAAGAGTTCCCAAATCCCCCCCGCAACGCCCCCGGGTTGGAAGCTAACGAATGCTCGCAAATGCAGTAAACGAGCGTCCCAGATCGCGCGAAACGAGCCGAGCGACCGCCGAAAACGCTCGTGTGGTTCTTTTTGTGCTTTTTGCACTTCAGACGCGTGTAAGAAGCGAACACGCGTGGGGGGTGCTCACCAGCTCGATTGCGGCGACAAGTGGCCCCGTGCTACGCTAACGTTAGCTTTGCTGACGTGCGGAAGTTTGGTCCTCAACTCGCTGTTAGTGTACACAAGTCGACCGAAAGCACGTTTCGCTGCGACAAAAAAAAGCTCACTCGCCACATCTGTGCCGTACACACCCGGAAGGCGAGAATACGTCCATTTCAGTTAGCTTTGTTGACACATTCGACATTCGCTAATACGGAAAGGGAAAATAAACCAACTTTGGCTATTGCCTCTGGCACGCGTAGCAATGTATCCAGATGTTTTAGTATCGTTTACACCTCCGACATCATCGCCGGCCACCAGAAACGGCTTTGTCCCCCCCCCCCCTAGTTTAAGCCAACTCGAGTTCGAAAATATGCGAAATGTACTACTAGGACCTAAAGCCTTCGAACATAGTCACCATCCAATGCCGTAACTTGGGTGCAATATCAATGATATGCAAACGAGTGTCGTCGGGTATCTTTATGTTTCTGTTGTCAAAACACAAACTTGGAGTTGCACACCGATTTCGGGAGGGGGGGACCATTTGATTTGTGTCTTTTGGGACACCGGTCAAGGCGCTATTCTGACACCTTTACCCCAGGGCGGCGTCACCGTGCACCGCGGGCAGGGTGCCGCCCACAAGCGTGAAATGTCCCGCCTCGTTTTCAGATGTAAACCCGAGCAGCGTCCGAGCCGGCCGCGGCCGCCGTTGGCGTGATGGGACTGGACTTTGACGTCAAGACCTTCTGCCACAACCTGCGGGCCAGCAAGCCGCCTTACGAGTGTCCCGTGGAGAGCTGCCGCAAGGTCTACAAGAGCTACAGCGGCATCGAGTACCACCTGTACCACTATGACCACGACAACCCGCCGCCCGCGCAGGCCGCGCCCCACAAGAAGCGCAAGGGGCGGCCGCCTCGCGCGCCGCTCGCCGGCTCGCCGGATCCGGACGAGGGCGGGCCGGAGCAAGGGGCGGGGCCGGGGCGCGGCGGCAGCTCGCCCCGCAGCCCCGGTCGCTCGGAGCCGTCGCGCTCCCCGGGCAGGGACGCCATGACCTACGCCCAGGCGCAGCGCATGGTGGAGCTGGAGATCCAAGGCCGCGTTCACCGCATCAGCATCTTCGAGAACATCGACGTGGTGTCGGAGGAGGACAGCGACGGCGAAGACGACCCGCCGTCCGTCCCGGGCGTCCACTCGGCGGGGGCGTGCAACGGGAGCGACGGCGGCGGCGAGGCGGGCGGCGCCGGCAACGAGCGGCCCGACGTCGCGTCCTCCAACGGGGGCAAAGCCACGCCCAAGTCTGGCAAGCACAAAAGCAAAGAAAAGAAGAAGGAGGGCTCGGCCTACCACCACGGCGCCCAGTCGGGCCCCGCCGTCAAGCTGCCGGAGGCCGTCTTCCGCGAACTGGACCAAGACAGGCCCGACGCGCCCCCGCGCCCGTCCTCTTACTACAGGTCAGATTTGCCTATTTAAAAAATGGATTCACGAATGAAGCGGATTCCAAACAAAGAAAGAAAAAGGGGGCTACGATTTCAAATCGACAGTGCAGAAAATGGAGGAAGTTTGTCAAAGTGACGGCGCCGACTCGCTCGGCCCCGCCTCTTCCAGGCGCGCCGACGCGGCATTTTCTGTGGGCCAATTTCGGGGGCTTGAAATTCATTTGGATTGTGTTGCAGAGGTCCGTCGAAAAGTATACAGGACCTCGACTTTGTATGTTAGGGGGGGGGCGGCTAAGTGTAGCCCGGGTTGGGAGTGGACCCGTGCAAGGTGGCGTCCGTGTGACCGGCGCCGCGGGGGGCCTTTGACTTCAGGTACATGGACAAGTCGGTGGAGGAGCTGGACGAGGAGGTGGAGTACGACATCGACGAGGAGGACTACATCTGGCTGGACATCATGAACGACAAGCGGCGGATGGACGGCGTCACGCCCATTCCTCAGGAGGTCTTCGAGTACCTCATGGACCGTCTGGAGAAGGAGTCCTACTTTGAAAGCCACAACAAGGTACCGCGGCACTGCCGGGTGCGCCCGCGAGGGCCATTTGGAGCTGCGCTCCTTTCCCTTTTTCATCGGAGCCATTCTTGCTCTTTTCTTGCGGGGGGGGCAGCTTTAAACCGGCGCTCGCTAATGTCGCCCTCATTAGTGGTAACCATTTTCAGATTTTTTTTTTTTTCAAGTCATTGTTTGACTATTTTGATGAGAGACCACAAAATGAGTCAACTAATTGAAAGCAACATGGAGAAGATAAACAATCATGCCGAAAGTCTAATCCCAAAAGAATTTGATTTGATTGAAGGAAATTGATAGTTTTCCTTCAATCAACAATAAGATAAGATAAGATATCTTTAGAAATTTACAGCCTCCAGCAATGGTTCATCGTTGATTATTCCATCGCTTCATGAAATAATGGGGTCAAAACGTGTATTACAAAATAGGGATGGCTCGGCCGTCTCCGCGTCTCACGTTGGCGGCCTTTGCTTGGTACCAGGCGGACCCGAGCACGCTGATCGACGAGGACGCCGTCTGCTGCATTTGCAACGACGGCGAGTGTCAGAACAGCAACGTGATCCTCTTCTGCGACATGTGCAACCTGGCCGTCCACCAGGAGTGCTACGGCGTGCCCTACATCCCGGAGGGCCAGTGGCTGTGTCGCCGCTGCCTGCAGTCGCCCAGTCGGGCGGTGGACTGCGCCCTGTGCCCCAACAAGGGAGGAGCCTTCAAACAGACGGACGACGCGCGCTGGGCTCACGTGGTGTGCGCCCTCTGGATCCCGGAGGTCAGCTTCCATGTAGCCGACGCGACCCCGAGCGCCGCGCGTAGGTTTCCCCCCCCCCGCCCCCCCCTTCCAAACGCACAAGCCGCGCCGTCGCTCGCAAACGGAAAGCCACTTTGGACTTTTCGGCCTTATTTGCACCTCTGCGCACAGCATGTCACCGAATCGGCCGTCCTCGGGCCGCGGCGAGAGCATTCCGGCATTTGACACCGATTGCCCCCCCGCTTTCCATTTTTCAAGCTTTTTTGTTTTCTCGCCGCTCGTCAGGTGTGCTTCGCCAACACCGTCTTCCTGGAGCCCATCGACAGCATCGAGCACATCCCCCCCGCGCGCTGGAAGCTGACCTGCTACATCTGCAAGCAGCGGGGCTCCGGCGCCTGCATCCAGTGCCACAAAGCCAACTGCTACACCGCCTTCCACGTCACCTGCGCGCAGCAAGCCGGCCTCTACATGAAAATGGAGCCCGTCCGGGAGACGGGGGCCAACGGAACCTCCTTCAGCGTGCGCAAGACGGCCTACTGCGACATCCACACGCCTCCGGGATCGGCCCGGCCCGCCGGAGGGCCGGCCGGCGCCAGCGCCGGCTCCTCGCAGAGCGAAGGCGAACCGGAGGAGGACGACGAGCCCGCCGCGGGCCACGACGACGACTCCAGGGGCTGGAGCTCGGAGCGGGCCAAGCGGGCCAAGGCCAAGTCTCGGCTGAAGATGAAGAGAGCCAGGAAGATCTTGGCCGAGAGACGGGCGGCCGCCCCCGTGGTGTCCGTCCCCTGCATACCCCCTCACAGGTACTGCGTAAAAGAACACACGTGAGACTAAACGGAACAGAATGTGCGAGTGGCGATAGCGGAGCTCTCCGGAGCGATCGGATACTCGTCAAGCGAGCTCATTAGTGATGTTTGATTTGATTCAGGCTGAGCAAAATCACCAGCAACTTAACGGTGCCCAGGAAGAGCCAGTTCATGCAACGGCTTCACAGCTACTGGACCCTGAAGAGGCAAAGCCGCAACGGCGTCCCGCTGCTGCGGCGCCTTCAAACGCACCTGCAGTCCCAACGGCACCCGGAGCCCGTCCCGCCGCAGCCCTCGGCCCAACTTCCCGCGGTACGTGGCCGGCCGCTCCGCGTCGCCGTCTCTCGCCGACCGCGCGCCTCACCCCGTCCGCGTTTGATCTCGCCGCCGCAGAGGGACGGCGAGGAGAAACAAACGCTTCTGAAGGAGCAACTCAAGGCGTGGCAGCGACTGCGACACGACCTGGAGAGGGCCCGGCTGCTCGTGGAACTCATCCGCAAGAGAGAAAAACTCAAGAGGGAGACGGTGAGATTGCGCGCCGGTGATTGAAATTGGCCAAAATAAATAGTCCTTGGGGGTCCTCCGGGGCAACCATCTGAAGAGTGAAACGGCGTTCGGCCGGAGGGCAAGAGGCGTGAACGGAGCCGCGTCTCAACCCGGGTGACCTTTGAAAGGCCGCAGGTCGGGTCTAAGCGAGGCGTGTGACGGGCGCGCTCGCTTGAACCTCCTTTTCTGCGTTCAGATTAAAATGCAGCAGATGGTGCTGGAGATGCAACTGACTCCCCTCCTGGTGCTGCTGAGGAGCACGCTGGACCAGTTGCAGGAGAGGGACACCAACAACTTTTTCACTGAGCCCGTGCCTCTTGCGGAGGTCAGTGGGAGTGCGGGGTGGGCCGTCGAGAGCGCGTCCCGCGGGAACGTTTTTCTAGCCGCGCAGCGCAAAACCCGGGCTTTCCGCGCAAAACTGGCTTTGCCCGCTGTGGCCGCAGGTGCCGGACTACCTGGACCATATTGACACTCCCATGGACTTCCAGACCATGTGGAACCGTCTGGAAAGCCACCGCTATCTGACTTTTGAGGCCTTCGAGGGCGACTTTGGCCTCATCGTCAACAACTGCCTCAAGTACAACGCCAAGGACACGGTGTTCTACCGGGCCGCCCTGCGCCTCCGGGAGATGGGCGGAGTGGTCATCAGGAGCGCCAGGCGCCAAGCGGACAGGATCGGCTTCGACTACGAGACCGGCATGCACCTGCCCCGGGAGGCCAGTCCTGACACCCGACGGGCGCTGGAGCGGGAGCGCCAGCGGGAGCGGGAACGAGAGCGAGAACGAGAGCGAGAACGAGACTGGCCGTTGTCGTCCAACGAAGACGGTGAGCCGGCCGCTGCGGACAAAACTAGCCTGTCGTCCTTGAATGCGTCGCTTTGCTCCGCGCACACGCAAACACACGCAAAACAAATGTGGCGTTCAGATGCAATTTTGAATGCATTTGTCCAACTGCTCTTATTTGCTACTTTTCGACAACAAGCAGCTGAGCTGCGCAATACGCGATGGCTGGCTGCGGCAGAAATGTCCAGCTCGAATTAGAATTGGCTGGGAACGTCGCGCCCTCGCTCCGGACAATTGCTAAACGGCATCAAACGCTGAGCTCCGCGTGGCATCTGAAGCGCTAACGTGCGCCGGGCTTCGGGGCTGGTGTGGCATTCCGAGTCGGATTTGCACATTTCTGAGTGGCGTGCTTGCCATTACGTTAGCAGCCTAAAAAAAAATAAAACCACCCCAAAAAAATGGTGAATTGGAATTTTCTGAAGCGTCGTCTTCCTGAATCTGGGCCGCCGGATGTGTCCATCCGCGTTTTTGGTGTAGCATCCCAGCCGTTTCACTTTTTCCCCAAAAGTATTTTTCAAAACTCAAATCAAAAAGCGGGTCACCCCCCCATTGCCGCAAGGAGCTAGCGCTCAGCATCAAACGGTCAGCCTCACCTGGCGCGTTCAAAAGTTTCGGGGCGGCCCGATGAAGTTGACTCGTAGTTTTCACCTCTTTTTGGCCGCGCGGATCCCTCCACAGAGCTCCTGGTGCCGGAGAACAGGCGGCGCTTGCCTCTGGAGGAGCAGCTGCTCTACGTGCAGGCGCGGCTGGAGGAGGCCAGCTCGGGGAAGCACAGCATCGGCCAGTCCCGCCGAGCCAAAGCTCTGCGCAAGGAGCTCAGCATCATCAAGAGGAAACTGGCGCACCAGCGAGAAGGCGCCCCGGGCGGGGCCCGCGATTCCCTCGGGGGAGGACCCGGCGCCGATCGAGCTTCGCTCCCGCATCGCCCGTCGTCGGCGGGCCGCCACGACGAAGGCGAAGAGAGCAGCAGTCAAGAGCTGGGCGGAAAGGGTCGGTACCGCCGTCCCTCGCCGATTCACCTCTCGCCGAGTCGCTGAAAAACTCCGTTTGATCCCAAAATCCGATCTTTACGAATTTTTTTTTTTTAATGCTTTTCGTGGTGATGTTGGGAGACAAGGTTGAAATGCTATTCAATTGTTTGGGATCGTGTGTTGTGTATTTACAGTTCAAACTACAGATAAAGGCAGGAATAAAATTTCGGGGGGGGGGGGGGTTGTCGATTGCATTTATTAATGTTGTTTTAGGCTTTATTGTGTTTGAGTCCCACTCCTATTTGTCGTGGTTTGTCACTCTCACCAGATCTGAGCGCGTCGTCGTCCGCCTTGGCTCCGGAGGTGGGTCGCCGGACGTCCGTTCTCTTCTCCAAGAAGAATCCCAAAATGGCCGGCCCTCCCAAGAGGCCCGGACGCCCCCCCAAAAACCGGGATCCGGGCTACGTGGCGGCAGGGGTGGCCCCCAGCCCCATCGGGCCCCCTCAGTTGCCCATGCTGTCGCCGGGCAGGCAAAGGAAGCGTCCCCGCAGCCCCCGCACCAGCTCCACCTCCGACAGCGACAGCGACAATGAGGATCTGCTGCCAGGTACTTTTGTGTGATTTTTTTTTTCTACTCCGGCCAACTCCCCAAAATACTTTCCTGCTAGTGACCATCATTTTATATATATTATGTTATATAATAATTACATGCAAATACAAGTGAGCTGTACTGGCAGCA
This sequence comes from Hippocampus zosterae, assembly GCF_025434085.1. NCBI lineage: Eukaryota > Metazoa > Chordata > Actinopteri > Syngnathiformes > Syngnathidae > Hippocampus > Hippocampus zosterae. The sequence goes on along the minus strand of NC_067452.1, from coordinate 41,493,572 downwards.
CTTACTGGACAAAACCAAAAAAAACTAAACGGTACTTGTTTGATATACCACTAGAGGGCGCTTTATTGGTGCCCGCGGCGCACTTTGGAAATGAATGACAGCTGATTTCTACCGCGTGTCCGTCTTTGTCTCTGTACTTGTGATGATGTCCGGCTTCTCTTCGGGGATGCCTTATTCTTTGTCAAAGCGTACTCTTCAAGTCGCCATGAAATCGAGTTGTTCTTCGTCCCCGCGTACGGCGCCGGACGCCGTCGCGGACACGTTACGATGAGCGGCGTACCCCCTCATCCGTCAGGCCCGCGTCGCCTCAACATTTCCGCTCCGACGCGCAGGTCTGCCCAGCAACGGATTCGATGGGGGGAACCAGCCCGTGACGGAGAGCTTCCGCGTGTACCGAAACGACACGCGTCTGCCGCGCTCCAGCTCCGACTCCGAGTCCACCAGCAGCAGCAGCAGCAGCGCCGCCTCGGACCGGACCAGGTCAGATGTCCCTTGTTGCGATCGAGCGCTGACCGACGCGGGGGGCCGGCCTTGCCGTCTCACCGCGCCAAAATGGCGCATCTTCATCCAGACCTACTCGAGCCCACGTTTGAAACGGGTGGCGAAGGTTTGCGAACTCCCCCTAAAACCAAATTGCAGGAGGAAGTACCGCGCACAGTTTATCTCCGTGCCCGTGGCTTTAAGAGGCGGGGCCTGCAGGCTTGCAAACACGGCTCGCCGTTGGGCGTTCTTGCCCAAATCACAATGGCGATGGCGTTCCCTTGAACGGCCCCGAGTCCGGATCGGAAGCGTGAACCCACCCCCCGATATCATCCTGGGCGCTCCCGCGTGTGCCGTCACGGACCCGATTCTCCTCTTGTGTCGACAGCACGACGCCGTCGAAGCAGGGCCGCGGAAAGGCGTCCTTCTCGCGCTCCGCCTTCCAGGAGGACAGCAGCGAGGAGACCTCCGGCACGGAAAACGAGTCGTACTCGGTCGGAGGCTCCCGGGGAGTTTCGCACCGTGAGTCTGTGGGAGTGGGGGGCAGACGAGAAGGTGGCGCCGCGCTCACCCCGCCCCCTTTTTTTTTGTTTGTTTTGCGGCCGTCAGTGGTGCGCGGACGGGCGCGGGCGGGATGCTGGATGACGTCGGACGACTACGCGTCGTTGGAGGCGCTGGACTTGGTGTGGGCCAAGTGCCGAGGCTACCCTTCGTACCCCGCCTTGGTGAGTCCCGCGCGACGTCGGGCTGCGGCCGCGGCGCCTTAAACACGGTGACCGCTGTGCGCAGATCATCGACCCCAAAATGCCCCGCGAGGGCGTGTTCCACCGCGGCGTCCCCATCCCCGTGCCCCCGCTGGACGTCCTCAAACTCGGGGAGCAAATGACCCAGGAAGCCCGCGAGCACCTCTTCCTGGTCCTCTTCTTCGACAACAAGAGAACCTGGTGAGCGCTTCGCTCTTCTTTATTCCGCCAAAGGCGTCGCCCGCCGCGGTTCTCGTCCACGTCTTTGTGGCGGCAAGGAAAGGGAACTTGTCCGTTTGAAGGCGCTTGCCGGTCCAAATATTTGGACTCCACATTGGCAGCAGCGTCACGCTTGCATCGTGCAGTGTGTGTGTGTGTGTGTGTGTGTGTGTTTGATCAAATGGATTCTTGCCCAAGTCGAGCAGAGGGCATTCTTGATCTGGCGCCGTCACAGCAGCTGCGGCTGGAACAAAGCGCTTACCGAACGTTGGGGACCCCCCCCCCCTCCCCCCAATCAAACAAATAAATAAATAAATAACAATGATACACATCACATCAAATATTGACATTGAAAGGTCAATCCATTTGCATGAAGCTTTGAACAACAGTGGTGTTTTTTTTTTTGTGGGTGGGGGTAGGATGGGGGGCTGGACAGCGTTTGCTGCAATCGTGTTCATTTTGTTCCCGGATTCGTGCGGACGCCGGCCGCGTGTGACACAAGGAGAAAAGAGAGCGGTCGGGTTCCCCCCTTTCTCTCTGTGCACACAGGTGGCCCATTTCTGTGAAACGCTCTTTGATGATTCACTGAGCTTGCGTCGAAAGCGGGCCAGCCAGCCACATGCGTGTGCGCACTTGGGGGAAAATGTGAAGCGCCGGGCGGGGGTGCGGTTTTGGCGGTTGAAAGGGGGCGGGCTTGAGGCGCCGACCGCGTTTGATGCGATGCTGCCGTGAGCGCGCGCCTCCCTCACCTTTTCCTTCCAACGTGACGACATGTCGAGCGCAAATGTCAACGGTAGGCTGTGACCTTTTGAAATCGCTGCGCTGGTGCATCGCGAGGGGCTTCGTGCTGTTGATGGCCCCTCCTACCGGATGTTTGCGCCAAAATTCGGCACAAAGCAAAGACGAGTCCGCGGCGCGGCTAGCGCAAACCATTTTGCTCGCGGTGAGCGCTGCACACGGTCCTCGAGGCGATCGCCAAAGTCGCTTTCACGATGTGCAACAGTCATAACCAAGATATGAGAAGCAACGGCACCCTCCCTCCTCATGCTGCACACCTTCAGCTTTTTTAGTGAATCTTGTGGCCCATCTCAAATGTTTCTTCATGTCGCGGGCCGCTGAAAAATGGACAACGGGTCGCAAATGGCCCCCGAGCCCGAGTTTGGACTTGAGCAATATGCATGTCATTGATTGCATTTTGGAAGGAACTTGCGCAATGCTGCTGACCAAACTAAACGGCTCACGGCTTGAAACTTGATCTGTTTAAAAAAGAAAGGGGCGGGGGGAGGTCCACACCGGAAAGTCAAGTTGAACGGCATCGCGCCCGACTGACATGCCTTTTCTTGTTTTCTCTGCGCGCGCGTTTGCGCGGGCGTTTCCAAACGCAGGCAGTGGCTGCCGCGCTCCAAGCTGGTGCCGCTGGGCGTGGACCAGGTGCTGGACAAGGATAAGATGCTGGAGGGCCGCAAGTCCAACATCCGCAAGTCGGTGCAGGTGGCCTACCACCGGGCCATGCAGCACCGCAGCAAAGTGCAAGGAGACCCCAGCAGCGAGACCAGCGACAGCGACTGAAAGCGCCGGCCGGCTTCTCACCGCAACTGCCCACGTCCTCTTGAAATCTGCAAGCTGGCGCTCGCTCGCGCGCCTCGGAAACAGCCCGCCGCGGTCGTCCTCTTTTTCTTTTTTTTTTATTTAATCAGACATGTAATTAAAAGCACGTGCCGAATTGTGTACAAAGAGGAGGCCAGAAAAGTGGCCGCGCGGCGCAGGCAAAAAGCCGCCTTCAACCAAGCACGTCCGCCTTCGGACACCAAACAAAGCAGAAAGTAATTCCGCCTAATTTATTCAGCGCGCGGCTCTTGGCGAGCCCCTGCCGACACTCGGCCATCTTTTTAAAACGTCACCTTCACAATCATGATGTCACTAGTAATCCCGACACTTCCCGTTTGGAAGCTTTTGTAATGCCGCGCAGGTCGGCGACCCCAAGTGAGGCGGCAACGCCACGGCCTCACTGATGCTTTGTCCCAAGATGAGCGCTTTACAAGTTTTATATTCATGCAGCTGGCAGAGGTTTTTAATAAAAAAAATGTTAAAAAACACACACAATGGAAATGTGTGCCACGCTGTGCTTTTGTGTGTCTCGACTGTTGTTTGTTGATGTGTTTTTCTGCTCGTTGGTGGCTCCACTCCAAATGTCAGCGACACAACAAACGAGAAGAACAAAAGAGAAAAACTTTCACAATGACCAGTTTGGCCAGTTTGACGCATACGTCATGCGGGTCAAAATGGCGATGGAAACGAGAGGATCCGAGTTTGGCGTCATCGTGACGTCATTCGACGCGACAGCCAATTGGCGGCGCGAAACGAGACGCGATCATGGCTGCGAGCGTCCCAAACTTTTGAGAGATGTCTGCTAAGTACTGGGGGCAACTCCCCTCTGCCTTTGCAGAAGATAGGGACTGGGGCCACCTGTGAAGATCTGCATGTAATTGATGCCCCCCCCCCAAAAAAAAGTTCGCGAACAACTGTTTCCACGCGTGCCGAACTGCGAGTATGTGTGGGCTGCCTCGACTCGCTTTCAGCTCTCGGTTCGACGTTATTGTGAAACAAGCTAGCAATAGCATTAGCTTCAGATTCTACACTCCACGTGCCGGAGACTCTCCCAGATGACGGGGGGGGTGGGGGGGGCAAACCCTGGATTGGTCGCAAAAAGACAAGAACATTCACACCAATTGATTGACGAATCTCGATTGTTGTTTTGTGGCTGCGGCGAGAGGCGGTGTCAAGCGCCGCGACGAGAAACGCTCCCGGGAGGGACGCCACGCCCACTCGGCGCTCGGCGACCGGCCCCACGAGCGACGAGTCAAGTGTCGTTTCTCGTTCGGCATTTGGCTCCAAAGCGACGATGCGACCGGAAAGTTGGCGCCTGGCTTCCCTCGTCGTCGTCGTCGTCGGGTTGCTGCTTCCCCACCGCGGCGACAGCTTGTCGTGTCAGGTGAGCGAGTGCCGAACGAGCGCAGTCACGCAGGACTCGTTTGCTCCGAGCAGGAAAGAAACGGAAAAGAAAACGTTCGCCCCTGTCCAAAGTGCATTCTTCACCTTACTTGTGCTCCTGTTGAAGTAGCTCCTTTGGACAAATAAAAATGGCTCCCCCGAGCTGATTCGGAAACGTTTTCGCCGCATGTTTTCTTGATAATGAGCTCAATGACTTGAATTCTTGAAAACGGTGTCCCGACGACAACGACGCTCCTCTGGAATGTCGCTCTCCAAGAAGTGAAAGAAAACAAGGTGCTTTGCACTTATGTCAAAATGTTCCTTACTTTTGTCACGGTTAAAAGATGAATAAAAAAAGCACTACGTCATCATCATTTGTCCGTTCCGCGATTGAAGAGAAAAAATGAAATTATGACCAAAGTTCACCCATGTGAGTTGGAGTGTGTGACGTCAGCAAACTGTGTCGTTTGTTCACAAAGTGCGGCGCGGCGGCAAACATTTTCAGCGGTCGTTTGATTAAAAAAAAAAAAAAAAAAAAAAAAACGCAAGTCGAAAATCATTGCGTTTTGTGTTTCTTCTTACGCCACTAGAGGGCCCACGAAAGCGGTGAGTCAAGTCACGTCCTGGCAATTTGTCTTCCTGTTGCCGTCATGATGATGCATGTTGACATGTTGGGCAGCCCCCGAGGCGGAGGGCTGCCCCGTCAAGACCGCCCGCCATCCCTCCGTCAGCAATTGCGTCAGCGTCCAGGTGCGGATTCAACACGCAGGTAGGAGGCGCCGCGTAGCCGCGTAGGCGCTCATCACGAGCCGAGTTGTCGCGGTGGGACGGGACGAAAGCAAATGTTTGCCCGTTCCAGACTTGAGTCTGGCCCCCACCATCGAAATCACCTCCTTGACAAAAGAGACCATCCGGCCCGTCTTCAAATACAAGAGAACAAAGAAAAAGGTTCGCCAGCCCCCTCGTTTTCTCCCATTCTTTGTTCCTCTTCATCATCATCTTCCTCACCAGCGTCACCTCTTTTGGTGTGTGCGTGTGTGTGTGTGTGTGTGTGTCGTGGCGCCATCGGAAGAACGGCAATGAAATTCAAGTGCTGTGTCACGAGAGCTCCGAGCGGCCCGGGCCGCACGTCAACGCCACTTTGAGCTCGGTAATGTCTTTCGGCCTCCATTTTGAGCCCCTTTTCGACACGCCGACGGGTCGCCGGTACTCAGGAGGCGGGCGCTGGTCTTTCTTCCAGTGGGAGGTGCTTATCGACTGCGTGGAGACCAAGGGCCGGCTCCCGCTCAGCGTGTCCTACAGCGCCGCGTCGGTGCGCTGCAGCCTCAACTACACTCTACCAGGTAGCGGGTGGGACGTAGCGCCGGAGAGGCCGTCCGTCGACCGGCCATCCGTTTTCGGGCGGCGGGCGGGGCGCGCCCCGGATCCTCGGGAGACTCTAGGGCCTTCCGTTAGCCTGCCGTGCATGTTTTGGGGTTCGCGGGAGGAAAGGGGAGCACCCGGAGAAAAGCGGGCCCGAGGCCGCCACGGAACGCCTCGTAACGCAAAGCCGCAGAGCGCTAAAGAAAATGATAGCCACCGAGATCTTGGTGGCTTTTTGGCGGGTGCTCCGGCCAATTTGTGCTATACCAGCACATTTTTCTGATTCCATCCGTACCGCATCGTCACGGAGGCGTGTCAAATCTCGCTGGCCGTTCCCGGCGCAGCCAAACAAAAGCCGACTTCCCGGTCGCGGGGGAATCGTTGACTTTGCTCGATGACGGAGGAGGTTGGCGGAAGCCGTAGGGAATGCGTGCGCTATCTCCCGTGTGACTCCAGAGGCCGTGGCCGACTTCTCTGTGTCTGTGGATCGCGCCTCCAAATCCATCAACGTGACGGTGCTGTCGGAGAGCAAAGTCCTCGCCAGGTGGTGCTACAAGCAGAGCGCCCACTACTGCGTCCAACGCCGCCCTTCCAACATCACCGTCGTAAGCGTGGCCGGCACGCGAGCGCCCAAACGCAACATTTCCTGTGATTTGCTTTTCTTTTTTGTACCTCCCAGATGGACCCGTCTCGGAGCCGCTGGGCCCTGCTGGGCTTCCCGTTCCTGCTGCCTTGCGTCTGCGTGCAAGTACGTTGGCCCCCCCCATCTCGCCTTACGTCATCGAACGGCGCCATATTGGGAATTGGATTTCCCGCGGCGGCGGCCTCGGTCGGGAGTCGCTGCCGTCACGTCTCCTCTTGCGTCGGCAGGTTTTTTCCACCCACGCGGACCCCCTCCGCAAGACGGCGTGTCCTCTGCAAGGCCTCCCGATCGCCGGTGAGTACGGCGGACGGCACAAGAAAAAAAAAAGATGGCCGCCGGCGTTTTGGAGATTTTTGTCAAACGCGCGCGGCTCGTCGGCAGACGCGGCGGCGGACGTGTGGCCGTCTTCCGCCGTCACGCTGTACCGGTCCAGCCTGACTTTGAGCTCGGCGTGCCCCGCCCGCGACTTCCCCGTCTCGGCGTCCCTCTGCTGGAGGCGCCACCCGGACGTCTGCGTGCCCTCGCCCGACTCCAGCCTGCTCGCGCGGGAAGACGGGACCGACCTGGTACGTTGCTTTGGCGCCGGCGGACCTCTGGCCGACTTGCCGCCGGGTCAACTCACGGAGACCGCCCGTCGTGTGCCCCCCCCCCCCCCCCCCCGCAGATCTTTGACATCTCCGCGGTGGATCGACACCCTCGGATCTGCGTGAAGGTGAGAGCGCCGTCGCGGCCTCCGGGCGGAAGGTGCCCCCGATGCCCGCCTGGTTTCCTTGCCCCTCAAAGAAGGGAGGTGGCCATCTTTTGACCTTTGACCTTTGACAGCAAAAAAAAAAAAAGGCTTCATTCGCCCGCTGAGTTTCCCCATCTGCTTTTGTGCTTGCAGTTTTCCCTGGGGGGCAGCCACAACGTCTCGTGCCCCTTCCGGGCCGGTGAGTTCAATCTTGTTGACTTTTGTCTCAACGCTCCCCCCCCCATCCTCGCAAAGCGTGACGCGCGCCCCCCTCCCCTGTGTTGCAGAGACGCCATCGTGGCGGGTTTCTCTCCGAGCCGGCCCGTCCATCGACGTGGAGTCGTCAGCGGCCGCCACCTTCCGGGCTCAGGCGTGCGCGCCGAGCGCCGGGGGGTGCGCGGCCCGCGGGCCCGTCCGCGCCGTGGCGGTGGTGAGCGGCCAAAAGGAGGCGGACCGGCCACGCTGGCGCCGCGGCGGGACCTGAAAGCTGCCTTTTTGTCTCCGGCAGGAGGCGGCGTCGGCCGGCCGGATCCACGTGCCCCTCGGCTGGGCGGGCGAGGGAGCGTGCGTGCAGGTAACGTCGGAGCGCCGCCCGACGCCGCCCAACTTTCGCGTCTCACGGCTTGAATTGGCGCAGGTGTGGCAGTCCTCTCCCGCCCTGAAGGGCCGAAGAATCCTGTGCCCGCACCGTGAGTACGCTCGACGCCCCCCCCCCCCCCCCCCCTTGTCGTTCCCCGCGGGACCGGTGGTGCGCCGCCTCTGTTTGCGCAGGTACTCGCGGCAGGCGGGGTGTGCGGGCGGCGGCGGCTTTCTTCCTCCTCGCCGCGCTGGCCTTCTCGGCCGTTCTTCTCCCCTCCCTCGTGACGAAGAGAGCGACGGGTCAGTAGCGTCTTTTCATTCTTTTCCGGAAACGGCCGGCGCCGGTTTCTGCGTGAGAACGCCGGAGGACTCACTCATGCGGAATTTCCTCTGCGGTCTCCCCCCGCGCAGCTCGGCTGTCCATCGGCAAGCCGGTGCTGCTGGTGTGCTCGTCGTGGCGCCACGTTTCGGCCGCCCGCGCTCTGGCTTCTCTGCTCGGCGGGGATCTGAACGCCACGGTGCACCTGGCCCTGGGCGGGGCGGGCGGCGTGGCCGACCTGGGCCCGCTGCCCTGGCTCTACGGCCGCTGGGAGGCCGTGCGGGAGGCGCGAGGAAAAGTCTTGATCGTCTGGAGTCCCGAGGCCAACCGGACCTACGGCAAGTGGAGGCGGCGGTGGCGCGGCGACGAGGCCCACGGGCCTTCCCCGCGCCAGCCGGAGAAAGATGGCGCCGATGAGCGGCCCGCCGACGTGTACCGGCCCTCCGCCGTCATCCCGACCGTGTTCGAGGCTGCCCTGATGTGTCTGGAGGGGGCGCAGCGCCGGCGCCAAGGCGGAGAAGTCGCCCTGGTCTACTTCCGAGGCCTGGGCCGCAGCAGGGACATCCCTCGGAGCTTCCGGAACCTCCCTCGCTACGGCCTCCCGCGGGACTTGGCCCGCCTCGTCCGGGAGCTCGCAGGCCCGAGCGCGACGGAAAAGACGCCGCGGTGGCGCTGTCTGCGCCGACTGCTTTCAACGTGGGCGTCCGTGTGGCTGGAGCGGCAGTTGGTACGCAGATTGCGCACGCCGCTGCCTCCCGTGCAAAAGAAGAGCCGATTCCAAAAATATGGCTTCTTCAGGGTCTTGCCGGCAGAAAGCGCGACGGACGGCGCGGAAGCGGCGGTCAAGCTCGTGTGACTCCCGATGTTCCCGTGGAGAGCCTGACACGTCTCGGTGACGGCAACTCCGCCCTTGGTGTCCTTTGCCGCGCCAAGTAAGGCAAAAGCGTTTCTGGCTCCGAGGTGCGGGCCCTTCGCTCGCTGCCGTACCGAGCCGCCGCCGAGCCCCTTTCGGGCCGATCCGTACGAAGGAGCGCCGACGGCGAGCGGCAAATGGCATCCGTGTTGACAACGCCGAGGTGGTCGCCGGCCACTGGGAAGTACGACGCCTCTTCGGAAGAAAAAAAAAGGGGGGTCAGGCTCTGGAAAGAGGACATCGATGGTTTGAAAGTGGAGGCAGGCCAGGAGGCTTCCGACACCGCCGATCTCCCACGATACAAAGGCGTCCTTTCATCCCTGACAAAAAAAAAAAAAATCAATGATTGAGCCTCGGACATCCGCCAACCAACATGGCCTCTTGTGGCCCCATTCACACGGAAACACATTTTAGCGTCTCCACAAAGCTTTATTCTTGTTTTCAGTTGAGGTCCCCAGGGTGCGTGTTTTTCTTTTTTCTTTTCGCACTTCCACATTTGTTAGGAGAACGTTTTACAAATATAAATATTCTGCCACAGTAGTAGTAGTAACCCGTTTTGGTTGGGTCGGCGTTACTTTGCGCAGGATTCTGCCAGATTAATTGTTATTGATTTATTTAGAGATGTTTTTTTTTTAAGTAAACCCGGTGGGGGCCAATGTGGTACAGTAGTCCAATTTCAAACAGAATAAAAGATCTGCTTTGTTTTGTGTTGTTCGTTTTTCGCTGTTTTCCGTGTTGTGGCGTCATCAGTATTTGAATGGCCCTGATTGGTCGATAGACCATCTCCGGGATTTTGGGGCGGGACTTGTGCTGCGTTCGCGGAAGGTGGGAAGTCGGGATTTCCGAGTAGGATCATTCGGACTTTCCCCGAATGCGGCATCAGTCCCCGGCTCAAAAGAAACGCTCGTCGTTCATTCAAGAGTGTGGACGTCCGACCGAACAAATCAGCCAAGCTTTACTCTGAGATGGCTGCACAGACGGCGCGTTCGCCCGGGCTTTCCCCAAAAATATGACTGCGCCTTTTGAGAGCGCCGGACGAACGGAAAGGACGTCGGGTCGACGAGGGCGAGGAGGCGTTCAAAGCTTCGACTTGTCGAGGTAACGACAACTGCAGCTAACGGTTAGCCATCTTCCACCGCTTCTAATATGACCGCCGCCCCCGCCCCAACAGCACCGGCCTATTTAGTGCGTTTCGTGGGTTCACGCCAAAAACAAAAACGGGCAGGGCAGCAAAGTAAGCTGAGCTAAGCTTCGGTGCTGATGCTGTGCTGACTCACACGGGAAGTAAAGACATGAGTCGTATACAGTGCAATGGATATATAATCTGTACATTTGGTGGCATGCATTGTTAACTCGTTGTCGTGTTTCTTTTCTGGCCGTGTCGTTGTGGGAAGCGCCATGCGGCGGGCCTGGCCAATCCTGCCCACCCTGATCCTGCTGTCGCTCGCGAGGGTCCGCGCGGCGCCGTGCCACACCTGCCAGAAACTGGTGGAGAGTTTCATCAAGGTAGCGCGCTTGCATTTGCGCACGTCGCCCCGCCACTTGGTCATGGACGGCGCTTTTCCAGGGCTTGGAGAGAACGGCCAACAAGAACTTTGGGGGAGGCAACACGGCCTGGGAAGAGGACAAGCTGGCCAAGTATGCGAGCAGGTCGGTCGCCGCGTCCGCACGCCGTCCAATTTGGCGACGGGAAGGAACAGACCAAAACCTTCGAAGCGCACCTCACGTCCCTCGAACAAAAAAGGCTTCACATAAAGGAAGCTGTAGTCATAACGTAGCTTCTCTACATACGGAAATGTTCATTGAACTCTTTGCGATGAACATTTTGACTCCAAAGTCCTACTGGGACGTACGCCGTTGTTGCGGAGGGATGCCATTTTATGCCGCAATATGAATTTGAAGGCTTATTGGGGCCGCAGCCCGTTTCGCTTCGCCGTCAGAAATGAGCGCGCTCGTTTTTGGATGACTTTCTGCTGTAGCGAGACTCGTCTCCTGGAGATCGTGGAGAGCGCGTGCGACCAGAGCGACTTTGAATGCAACCGCCTGCTGGAGCGGATCGAAGACCAGGTGGAGACGTGGTGGTTCCACAGGTAACGGATGCCGCTCAAATCCTCTTCTGCCTACTTGATGGCTACGCCGCTGCCTCCACTTACAAAAAAAAAAACCTGTGAGTCAAGGCGGGAGTGTTTTTTCTTTGCGGCGCAGGCAGCGGGAGGCGCCCGACCTGTCGGAGTGGTTGTGCATCGAGCAGTTGCGCCTGTGCTGTCCTCGCGGGCGCTTCGGACCCGACTGCGAAGGTTGGCCCGAAGGCTCGGCCCTTCGCCATCATCAAAAGGTGACGCCAGCGCGCTAACGCTTTTCCCACGCAGAGTGTCCGTCGGGGCCCGGCGGCGTGTGTGGCGGTTTGGGCCGCTGCGAGGGCGAGGGCACCCGAACGGGGGACGGCCAATGCGTGTGTGACCCCGGATACGCCGGCCCGCTTTGTCGTGACTGTGCCGACGGCTACTACGCGGACAGAAGCGCCAACGCCACCGACATAGCCTGCGCAGGTACCCGATTTCCGCCTCGGCTCAAGTTGACCCCGGTCACCTCGCCGCGAACGGGACGAGAGCGCGCGCCTGTAAAATCCGCCGCCATCGATATGGGTAACCCCTCATTTTGGCGAAAGGTGAAAACGGCGAGGTAGGATTTCCATTAACCCAGTGGTGGTCAAACTGCGGCCCGCGGTCCGGATCCGGCCCCTTGGTCTTTTTAATCCGGCCCTCCGAAGATTGGTGCACAATTATGGTTTGATTGCATTCATTTTGCTTGGACTTGTAATGACAAGTATTTCAACACCAGGTGGCGCACAGGGAGGGCGGGGAAGACGAAGAAAGAGGGAGAAAGTCATGACCATGGAAGGGAAAGTGATATGTACTATATGTGATTAAACAAAGTGGGTAACAAAGTACGAAAGATTCAGGAGACACCCGGAGTCGGAAAGACTCAAATCTACGAGAAGCGATTCTTACTCGGTCCGATTCAGGCCATTTCCATGCTCAGAGTGAATTGCTCGTGGCTCGAGTAAATGAGCATTTCCGCAAACCGGACCACTCATAAGAGTCGGAGAGCAGTCAAATGTGTCGAGCGTGAACAACGGGGGGCTCAGTACGCATCCTTGAGGAGCACCGCTGCCGAGTGTCATGGTGGAGGAGAATGTTACATTATTACTGGCATACAAAGACATTCTGCTATCTTCTTTATTTTCTATTTCAAACTTGTGGCCCGGCCCCCCACAATATTTTCTGCTTCTCATTTGGCCCCCCCGGGAAAATAATTGCCCACCCCTGCCTTAACCCCTTCCCGGCAAGGCAAAAAAAAAAAACTCAAAAGACCCCATGTGGAGGATGCCGACATTTGACGGCGTCTTGTCGTATCCAACAAGAAGAAGCGAGACGCCCCCCCCCCCCCCCCCCCCCCAGCCTCTCTGAACCCAGAAGAAATCTCCAGAGCGGTGCCTGCGAGTGGTCTTGCGCCGCTCAGTCGGTGCAAATTGTGTCCAACAACAAGAACACGAAGAAGAAGCCTCAAGTCAAATTGGGCAGTCACGTGGCTCGGGGAGTCGGGGAGGGGGGGGGGGAAGGATGACGGCGGCGATGGTTGCCTCATTGCGCTGGGCCTTTCCTTTCGTCCGCAGCCTGCTTCCACTCGTGTAAGAAATGCGGCGGGCCGCAGGACTACAAGTGCCTGGACTGCAAAGCGGGCTGGATGCTTCACGACAACAAGTGCGTGGGTGAGTGGCCTCCCGTCGGCCCTTTTGCCGCACCTTTTTGTTCCGCCAGCGCACTGGGTGGGCGTGTGCTTTCTAGACGTGGACGAGTGCGGCACCGAGCTCTCCCGTTGTCCCTCCAACACGTACTGCCACAACACGGACGGCTCTTACGACTGCAGAGGTAAGCGAGCGCCCGCGGCCCAGCCGGCGTCGCCCGGAGCCTGACTTTGCGGCGGGCGGGCGGGCGTCTTTTCAGGCTGCGACCAGGCCTGTGTGGGCTGCATGGGCAGCGGCCCCGCCCGCTGCAAGAAATGCGCGCGCGGTTACAAGCTGAGAGGAGCCAAGTGTCAAGGTGAGGCCGGGATTTGCCCCCCTCCCCCGCCGAGGCTTTGCGTCCCGTAAAACGCCTTCTCGCGGCAGATGTGGACGAATGCGGCCAAGGCGCCACGCCCTGCCCGGGTCTCAACGAGGCCTGCATCAACGACTTGGGCTCCTTCCACTGCGACTGCGCCGACGGCTTCATCAGGAGAGACAGCATCTGCGTTGACAACAAAGCTCCCGGTACGTCGGCGCCGACGCCCTCGTCTGCCGCCGTGACGCTCCTTTTTTAAAAAAATTTTTCCCATGCCTCCCCTCAGCCGGTCCGGAGAAGGGCCTGTTTGACGACATGACGGAGGACGAGGTTCAGGTCCTGCAGCAGATGTTCTTCGGCGTGGTCATCTGCGCCTTGGCCACGCTGGCCGCCAAAGGCGACATGGTTTTTACCGCCATTTTCATCGGGGGCGTGGCCGCCATGGCCGGCTACTGGCTGACGGAGAAGGGCGACGACGTGCTGGACGGATTCCTCAAGGCCCGCTAGGATCATTGACACGCCCCCCCCCCACCCCTGCACAGGGAGGCAGGCCTGCTTTGAAGGGAAACGCTTCAATCATGAGGATGCCGGCCGTTTGTGTTGCCTGGAATGCCGTTCCAGATGTCACGCATGTACAAAGTGCTTTTTTGGGTCGGCAAATGAAGATTCCTGGAAGGGCAGGTAGCAAAACGTTGAGGTCAAAGAAGGACACGGGAAGCCGAGGCGCGCTCCATTTGCCTCACGAGACATCCGCTTTGTTCGTGGCAACGGTATGAAGCCCGCAATCGAGTGTTTCAAGTGCGAGCGATCAATTTTTTTTGGGGGGGGGGGGTCACAAGCGACCATTGAGGATTCTGGCACAAATTAGATTTTTTTTCCCCCCGCGTTACATCTGGCGCGCTGCGCTAACGCACTTTCCAAGTCGCGCTTTCATTTGACCCTGTATGGACAGTCCGTATGGTCCGTCTGCCGCCGCTTGAGTTGTCACGTTTGGGCGGCAAAAAGTTCATTCTGCGCCTTTTCAATAAACGCAACACAAGACAAGTCTGGTTGCGTTGACGTTTGTTGCGTTGACGTTGGTTGCGTACGTCGTGGCGGCAATGGCAGGGAGGGATGAGACGCAATGGAAACGAGTCTCTCGACGTTGATTGCGGGATTGGACGCGGGACGCCGATCAACAGCACCCGTGAGGCAGAAAAAAAAAAAGCTATCTTGAGCTATTTGCATTTTCTGTTTTGGAGTTGGAGCCACGTAAGAAGCATTGGCCGTGCTTTGAGGTTTGACCCCCCCAAAGCAAAAGCACCTTGTTTGGGGGTGAAGCGATGACAATGTTGTATCAATGAGTCATCAAACAGGCACGACAAACAACAAAAAACACAATTTATTGTCCCTTTTGAGTTGGGCTTTAAAATGCAAATCTTGCTGAAAGCCGTCGATGTGGCCGCGTCGTCTTCAGATTCCCAGCGCCTCCTGGTTTTGCCACAGCCAGGCGTGATATTTGTTCAACATGTGATCGTCGGGCGTCACCTGGAACAAAAGACGGCAGGGCCAAGATGGGCACCCCAAGTCCCCCCCCCACTCCCCCCCCCTCCCAAACTGAGAGAAATGGCGACTGACCTGCCTCCATTCTTCCACGCAGAAGATCCTGTAGGAATCGTTGCCGTACTTCCCGATGCCGTGCAGCTCCACGGGGTAGCGCCACGCTTTGCTCAAGTATTCGTCTGCGCGCAGCACAAGATCAACGTCCAAGCGCGCCCAAGCTGACGTCAAAGTCAAAGGCGAGCGAGCGAGGATTTGCGGGCGGCTGCTCGCAGAGGACAAGAATTTCATTCACCTGAGAATCTGATGAGGATTTTGGCCCGAAGCTGAAAAAGGCCCAGCGGCTTGAGGAGCTGCGACAGGAGCTCGCGGTCGGCCCGGCGCGCCGCCTCCGCAGACGGATAGCGCTCAAAGAATTGCCAGAGGAGCGGAATGGCCGTCTTACCTGCACACACACACACACACACACACTCGCACTTTTGCAAAGTGCGTGCCAGCGTTCCGTTTTGGGGCTGTGCTAGCCAGCTTACCACTGGTCTTATTGAGAAAAATGGTGGCCACCAGCAGTTTCCAGGCGTTATGGAAAAGGAGTTCTTGGACAAGGTGGAACGGAGAACGAGGAGGTGTCCACTTCTTGAAGGCCTTTCTTCGAGGGGGGCTGGGACCTTCACACACACATGGCAGAGATGACATCGGCCACATCATTCACGCACGGCCGGTCCCGACGCACCTTTCCCACTGAAGTAAGGGCTCCTTGTGCGTTTGTCTTGGGAACTTTGGCACTGTGCTCCTACAAACACAACAACGCCACGTGAGCTTGAGTGGAAGAAGGTGGTGGGGGCTCATTTGGACACCCCTGACTGACGTTGCGGCTTACTGTTCTTGGGATGCGCCACTTTTTTGCTTGCAGCAGTCGCATCAGACGGGAAGTCCTCCTGTCGGTCGTCGAGGGCAACCTTCCATCTTGGATTCGGTTCGCCGTCCATCCGCTCCTCAGCTTCACCTGCCTCGACGGCGTTCGCATCGGGAGGTTTGCCGCACGTCCGCCGCGCTCTTGGCGGGCCCGGCCTGTCAGTCGCTTGGCTCTCGGCTGCATGGCCTTTGTGGGAGGAGCTTGGCCTTTTCACTGCTTTCGGAGGCGGAGCCAGTCTTTTGAATGCGTCCTCCGGGACGTCCTGCTCGCCATCTCGGGTTTGTTTTTCTCCAACAGGGAGACACTGCGTGCACGGCGCTGTGAAATCCAAGAGGTTGATGTCCACGTTTTGAGCCTTTTTGACAAGGAACGCTCGCAGAGAAGCTCTTGATCGAAACCTCTGCCCGTGGGGACTTGAAAACAGAAACGTACGCTTGGTTGGGCGGCGCTCAGCCGAGTCAACGCGCTTGGCTCGACGGAGGCCATTACCTGCAGATGTACACGTCCGCTTTTCCCGCCGTCTTGCCCGCTCGGCGCCGCCGAACCTCCCTGGTCCAACCTTCGGGCAGTGGGGGCTGGTGGCAGCACGCGCACCCATCCATCTGGGTTCCACTGTGTACCTTTCTAGCTGCGCATACAAACAAAAACCCTGAAATGTGTGGAACGTTTCTGCTGCATTTCAATGAGAATTCAAGCTGGGGGATTTTGGAAAGGTCGCACACGAGAAACTTTCATTGTAATTCTTCCATCCATCCATTTGCTGATCCGCCGTATGTCGAACCAGTTTGGAAAGAATACAAAGAGTACAGATACATGCCAAGAAGGACTTGAGTCCACACGCACGGTTCGTACGAAAGCGCAACTCGAAGTACGAAGGGTTGATCAATTGGGGTGCGCTCTATCGCCGCAGGGGGGCACTACAAGGTCCCTTAGCGTTTGATGGGGCAGAAGAAGAGCCCTCCCGATCCGCGGCTGTTTTGTCGCTAAAATTGCTACGAAAATCCTTACTTTCCCCAGACCTTTGCCAGAAAATCAATCGTTTCCATATAAACGTGCTTTCCTTGACCCGCCGGACCAATCAACAGCAGCGTCGAGTGGTTTGATTTCAATCAATTGGCGATCCCGCTTAGCATCCCGCCGACTGCTTTAGGGAGACAACTTTGACGTCACGAGCGAGCAGGAAGCAGGAAGTGTGAAGCAGGAAGTCAGTCTGCGTCTGCGTGCCCCTCCCCCGCCCCCGGGAGTCCTGACTGGAGAAGCCAACATGAGCAAGTGAGCAGGGCAAACAACCTGTGGATCCAAATTCGAGTTGGAACCTGTCAAGAAATGAGAGCCGTCTTGGTCTGGAAAGAAACAACACGTCAGCATTGGTGAGCGTCTTTGCGTTGCGTTTACGTCATCGTCATGACCGGGCAGGATGCGAAGCCGCGCGATTAGCAACAGCGGTTGCTATGCCAACCGCTCCTAAGCCAACTAGCTGTGTGTTGCTAGGTTAACTAGCAACCTACTAGTGTAGGTTAGCACGGCGCAGGACAACTGACACAGACGCATTTGCTTCATCACAATGCTTGACCCCGTAGGAATGCTAGTTTACACATTGTGCTTTTGTTGGTGACACAATTGAACGTTTAGTCAGTGCTAACATTGAGAGGCTAGCACGTTCGAGTCCAGGGGATGTCACATCTACGGTTTGCGGGCCAGATCGGGCCCTCCATGTCCATCCATCCATTCATCCATTTTCTACACCGATTATCCCGAAGACAGGCGTTTCCTGGCCGTGTGATGGATGTATGTAACAATGTTGCGTCTGTTTTTCCGCTGCACGTCTGAAGCAAAGCGTTCCTTTTTGAGCGCAGCTTTCAATCCGACTCTTTCCTTGCAGTGTTTATGACCTTGCCTTCAAGCCAGATGGCACTCAAGTCGTAGTGGCGGCGGGCCTCCATGTCCTGGTAAGTTGTGACGGATGCCGTGCTGCTGGATCAACAGCAGTCGAATTGCTGGTGTCCAACTCAAGGCCCCGGAGCCGGATCGTGTGTCGACTTGGATGAACCTCACTAAAATCTGTCCCGAAATTGTCTCATCTTCCGTACCGCTTGATCCTCACTAGGGTCGCGGGGGGTGCTGGAGCCTATCCCAGCCGTCTTCGGGCAGTAGGCGGGGGGACACCCTGAATCGGTTGCCAGCCAATCGCAGGGCACACATAGACGAACAACCATCCACGCTCACAGTCGCCCCCTAGGGACAATTTGGAGTGTTCAACCACCCTGCCAAGCATATTTTTGGAATGTGGGAGGAAACCGGAGCACCCGGAGAAAACCCACGCAGGCCCGGGGAGAACATGCAAACTCCACACAGGGAGGCCGGAGCTGGAATCGAACCCAGTACCTCTGCACTGTGAAGCCCACGTGCTAACCACTGGACTACCGGGCCGCCCGCCGAAATTGTCTCATCCCCCACAAAAAAAAACGGACTCATCCATTCATTTGTTGAGTAATAATGCGATATTTTTGCGGATTCACAACGTTGCACCCAACGTTCCCTCTTAATTTTCCATCCGTCTGAGCATTGGCGCTGCTCGGAGCGCGTTGAGCAACGTCACACATGCAGTCGTCGTCCAACGATTAACAGCTGACGTTTAGCTTTCCGATCGACGTATTCTTTCATTGATGTATTTATTGTATCATATTTATTTGACGATAGGGCTGCCATTTTCTCCCTTGGAAGTGGTCTGAATGAAATGTATTTCGGGCTCCTTGCCCCATCGATCAGTCGAGTGTGACTTGTCAGCTCCTTGGCAAATGCTGTGTCTGTGGCAGGTGTATGACGCCTCGGACGGAACCATTATTCAACCTTTAAAAGGACACAAAGATGTCGTCTACTGTGTGGCTTATGCCAAGGACGGTAAGGAACTCATTAGTCTTTTTGCGATTTGGCATCTCTTTCTTTTTGTCCCGGCCGCTCACTGTCGTCTTGCAAACCGCCTTTTTGCGCAGGTAAAAGGTTTGCCTCCGGCTCGGCAGACAAGAGCATCATAATATGGACGTCTAAACTGGAGGGGATTTTGAAGTACACGTAAGTGGCGTGTCATTCCGCCTTGTGAACGAAACGCCATTTTGGAAACGTGACTTTGCCGCTGGTTGGTCTTCCCCTTTAGTCACTACGACTCCATCCAGTGCGTTGCCTACAACCCGGTCACTCACCAACTCGCTTCCTGTTCCTCCGGCGACTTTGGTCAGCACGCGTGTTGAGTTTGCGTCGCCGGCGGTTCTTGCGAACGATGTTTGGCGAGCGTCAGCGTTCTCCTTTCCCCTCGCAGGCCTTTGGTCGCCGGAGCAAAAGTCGGTGAACAAACACAAAGTGAGCAGCAAGATAACATGTTGCGGGTGAGTCAAGGGGGCTTCCTTCCGTCAACCACTCGCGTCAAGCGCGCCTGCGTAATGGAAGCGTTTGGCCGCAGGTGGACCAACGACGGGCAGTACCTTGCTCTCGGCATGATGAACGGCGTGGTGAGCATTCGCAACAAGAACGGCGAGGAAAAGGTCAAGATCGAGCGCCCGGGAAGCTGCGCCGCCCCGGTCTGGTCCATCGCGTGGAACCCATCCAAGTGAGTCTCGTCCGTCCGTCCTTCCGTCCGTCCGTCCGCCTTGAATTGGATGAAAACGGGAGCGTTTCGGGAGGGCGGTTCCACATCGGCCCGACAGGTGGCAGCAGATAGCCAAGAATCTGAGGCAGGGATGAGACGTGATGACAAGTGACAACCATTCGCGCTTGCGCTTCAGTCCGGTTTTTTTCAGACACTTCAGCTTCTAGCAAACTTTTGGAAAAGGCAAATGATGACAAATAAAAATGACAAATAACGCTTTTCTTAACTTATCCTTCAGAACAATTGCTAATCATCTTTTGCGAGGACGTCGATGATGTGAATGATTTTCCGCCATCGTTTTCAAAAATGATTTCGAAAGGCAGGAAACCGTCGCTCAAATCTCAAACGCGCTTCCATTGTCAAATGACAACGACGCAATCGCAGTGCCTGATCCCTGGCGAGCTCACCGTGGTCTTTGGACTGTCCGCTGACCTCTGCCATCGCAACGGCTCCCGAGCGCGAGTTGTTTTGCAGCCTCGCACCTGTGAAAGTATTGACCGTATAAAAAGACGTGCCGTCATGTGCATCCGGCGAAGCGCCATGTTTGCCCCCCCTGCTAACACGTGTTCTTCGCTGTGCTTCCCGAGGGACGAGCAACATGACGTTCTGGCCGTGGCCGACTGGGGTCAGAAGCTTTCCTTCTATCAACTCAGTGGAAAGCAGGTGACTGACCCGAGCGCCGTTTATGAGTGCGAGAAGGGAGCGACGGAGGGTGTGTGTGATCATCTGTGGGTTGTCGGGCTGTGTCCCCCCCCCCCCCCTTGACAGAGAGGAGAAACAGATGCGTGGAGGGGTGTAATTAATAGCGAGCTGCGCACATAGGCTTTGAACAGCAAGCTCAAAGCTCCTTCAAACAAAGATGCCCTTTGTTATTTTTCTCCAACGTGATCTTTTAAAGCGACTCTTCAAAGGTTGGTCGGATGTGGTGTTGACTGCGAACGGCGATGGCCCAGATGGTGGAAAACGCTAGGCCGGGGGTGTGTGTGTGCATGATAAATCAAAGGGGTGCCTTTTCAGCCGTCTCTTTTTGTGTCTGCGCCAGATTGGAAAGGACCGGACTCTGTCGTACGACCCGTGTTGCGTCAGTTACTTCTCCAAGGGCGAGTACATCGTCATGGGCGGCTCCGACAAGCAGGCGTCCCTCTACACCAAAGACGGCGTGCGACTGGGTGTCATTGGCGAGCAGAATTCCCGGGTGTGCGCCTGCCGGGTCAAGCCCGACTCCAATTTTATGGTGAGGCTTTTTCATCCCCCGCTTTCCCTGCGTGTGGATGTTCCAACCACAGGAACATTCTCCCACCCTCGCAGTCTTTTCCTGGATGTGTTAATGAGATGCGGCGCGACGTTGCCGTGGTGTCTTGTGCAGGTGATGGGCTGCCAAGACGGCACGATCGCCTGCTACCAGCTCAACTTCAGCACGGTTCACGGCCTGTACAAGGATCGCTACGCGTATCGAGACAACATGACCGACGTCATTGTCCAGCACCTCATCACCGAAGGAAAAGGTGCGCTTTTGCTCCAGCAACCCACCGCGACAATCATGAAACGCGCGCGGTTGCCATTTGGACTCGCGTGACTTCCGAGGATGATCCTTAGAAGGGTCACGGGGCGTGCCGGAGCCTATCCCGGCTGTCTTGGGGCAGTAGGCCGGGTAGGGGTTGCCAGCCCATCGCAGGGCACGCAGACACAAACGACCGCTCGCGCTCACGCTTGCACCTCGGGACAATTTGGAGTGTTCAATCAGCCCGCCACACCTGTTTTTGTCATTTGGGAGGACCTGCAGAAAAGCCACGCTGGCACGAGGAGAACACGCAGACTCCACAGAACCAAAACCTGCGCCTTTGCGCGCTGAGCTCGACGTGCTAACCGGTCGACCGCCTCGCCACCCCATACGTCAAACATTTCATTCAAAACAAACAAAACCAAACAGTCATCGCACTGACCACATTGGAATGGGCCTGTTTATTGCTCACTTCACATGTTTCAACAATGGAGACCACCAAAAGGCACTAAATGAAGCTTCATGAAGCTTCATTTGTCCTTTGATGGACACATTTCATTGTTTACGCATCAAAACACAAAAATACAAAATTTCAAAGGTGAACTTGGGTTTTGTTTGGTTATTTTATTTATATATACTATATATATATATATACACACACACTGTATGTATATAAAACACACACACACACACACACACACACGGTATGTGAACAACTTTTTGTTCTTATCCTTGCTTTCTTCTTCAGTGAGGATCAAGTGCGGGGAGCTGGTGAAGAAAATCGCCATCTACAAAAACCGTCTGGCCATCCAGCTGCCCGAGAAGATAATCATCTACGAGCTTTTCTCCGAGGACGCTTCGGACATGCGCTACCGCATCAAAGAGAAAATCCTCAAGAAGTTTGAGTGCAACCTGCTGGTGGTCTGCTCCAATCACATTGTCCTGTGTCAGGTTGGAATGGAAGGGCTTCGCCGTTTCTTTTGTCGCCGAGTACGACCGCGGAGGCTCTTTTTGCCGAGCGATTTGACGCAGAGCGAGCGTCCCGCAATTTGGTGCTCGGTAAACATTGCGCGGGCCTCGTCTCGCCACGACTCGTCGCAACCCCCAAATAGTCAGTCAAGGCAAAGGACCACGTGAAGGCCATCCACTGTGTGTCCTGAGGAGAAGCTGCCATAACACGTAGCTTACCTCCTTTTAAATCATTCCCATCTTCCTCGCACACACACACACACACAATTGCGCGTGCTGGAGGTTGATCCTTTGGACGGCTTTTCGACACTCCAAATGGGCTGTTTTCACGTGGGATGTCGGCCTCGACGTCAAAGCAAATCTTTTGTTTATCTTTCCAGCGTCCTGTTTGTACTCTTGTTTGAATAAAAGAGCGGTCGGCCAAAAAAAAAGAAAAAAAGGTGCTTGGAGGAAATGAGGCAGGTGATTTACACACTGTGACGTGATGTCAAGCCAAGCACTTTGCGCCGATGTGTTTTCCAGGAGAAGCGGCTTCAGTGTCTGTCTTTCGCCAGCGTCAAAGAAAAAGAATGGCTCATGGAGTCTCTCATTCGCTACATCAAAGTCATGGGTGGGCCGCCGGGCCGGGAGGGCCTCCTGGTGGGCTTGAAAAACGGAGCGGTGAGTATGTCCGCATCTTTGGGGAAAATACAGGGAGCCCAACAGGAGCTGCGTTTCTCCCGCAGATCCTCAAGATTTTCGTGGACAACCCCTTTCCCATCACGCTGCTCAAGTTGTCGACGTCGGTGCGATGCCTGGACATGAGCGCCTCGCGCAAAAAGCTGGCGGTGGTGGACGAGCACAACACTCTCCTGGTCTACGACATTATCAGCAAAGAACTGCTTTTTCAGGTGGGTGAGCGGCGCGGGTGGCCGGCCACCCGCGTTTCCCCCACCGAAAGAACACAACGCCGGGTGTTTACCTTGGGATAGAAAGTGTCGACACCCCCCTGTTCAAATGGTCGATTTTTCTGATGGAAAAAAAAATGGCAGACCAACAGCAAGTCTTCTTGTCTTTTTTTAAGATAAGATAAGATAAGAAAAACCTTTATTAGTCTCACAATGGAGAAATTCCCAATTGACGGCAGCAAAGTTATGAAAGGAAGAAGGAGAACAACAAAATATAGGAGCTGCTGGAAAGGCAGCCACTCTCGCGGCGCCATTTTGAAGTCAAAATAACAAGAATAACACAAGACAACACATAGGACACAGACAGTCGTGCAGTCCTAACCACTTTTCCATCACGCACTTTGTTGTTTGAAGCAGTTTGAGAGGAAAGAGGAGCGAATCAAAGTGTCCTTTCTCCAGTGGATCAGAGACGTCATGCTGAAAATGTGCACACGTCTGCTACAAGCTAAGTTTTGAAAGCAAACACAAAGCTGTAGCATCCATTGATGAAAAGAGATTAGTTCACTTCTCCTGTCCCACATAATCCGCTTCAAACTCCAAGCCGCGACTCCCAGCTCCAAATCCGCATCGGCACTCCGCGCCAACGCTCCTTTCTTCTCATCGTCGGCTCCTCAAGACCTCCATCCATCCAGCCGCAGACCGTTCAACAGCACCGATCTCTCCGCTTTTTTGTTTTTTTGAGCAGATGTGTTTCTTTGTTTCTTTTTGCGTTCCCTCCAGGAACCAAATGCTAACAGCGTGGCCTGGAACACCCAGTGCGAGGCCATGCTGTGCTTCTCCGGCAACGGCTACCTGAACATCAAGGCCAGCAACTTCCCCGTCCACCAGCAGAAGATGCAAGGCTTCATGGTGGGCTTCAACGGCTCCAAAATCTTCTGTCTCCACGTCTATTCCATGTCTGCCGTGGAGGTCCCTCAGGTGGGTGCGCCCAGAGCGCCTCAAAAAAAGGCTCGCCCCACCACCGTCGCGCGTTGACGTTGGCTTCCGCTTTCTTCTCCCGCCAGTCGGCCCCCATGTACCAGTACCTGGAGCGCAAGCTGTTTAAGGAGGCCCACCAAATCGCCTGTTTAGGCGTGACGGACAGCGATTGGAGGGATCTGGCCAGCGAAGCTCTGGAGGGCCTCGATTTGGAGATTGCCAAGAAGGCAAGTTACCCCCCCCCAACGTCAGAAAGATTCCGCCTCATCATTTCCTGCAAATGGCTTTTGCGGGCCCACAAGTCTGGGGGGAGGCCCGGCGGATTCCCGGACCCCCGTTTGAGAACCGCCGACATAAGCCGCGTGTCTGTTTTGAACGTTCGATCCGCCATTTTGTGCGCGCGTGGCGGCAGGTGGCATGTAAATCCTCTCGGCTGCGTTGCAGGCCTTCATTCGGATACAAGACCTTCGCTACTTGGAGCTCATCGACAGCATTGAGGTAAGACACGCTCCTTTGCTCACCTTCATTTTCATTCATTCATTCATTCATTCATTCATTCATTCATCTTCCGAGCCGCTTGATCCTCACTCGGGTCGCGGGGGGTGCTGGAGCCTATCCCAGCTGTCTTCGGGCAGTAGGCAGGGGACACCCTGAACCGCTTGCCAGCCAATTGCAGGGCACACAGAAACGAACAACCATCCACGCTCACAGTCGCCCCCTAGGGACAATTTAGAGTGTTCAATCAGCCTGCCACGCATGTTTTTGGAATGTGGGAGGAAACCGGAGCACCCGGAGAAAACCCACGCAGGCCCGGGGAGAACATGCAAACTCCACACAGGGAGGCCGGAGCTGGAATTGAACCCGGTACCTCTGCACTGTGAAGCCCACGTGCTAACCACTGGACTACCGGGCCGCCCTTTCATTTTCAGTCTCTTTTTAATCGTTTGTGCGCTTGCCAAAGCTGACGGAAGCACGCCACGATCAAATTCGGTGCCACATAACGTGAATGTCGAATTCTCGGTGTCATGAATTGTCATGACGTGCCCACAAAAGATTGGAAAGAATGAGCTCAAGCGTGTGTGTGTGTGTGTGTGTGATTGTCAGGCAAGGAAGAAGAGGGGCGAGAACGACAACGACTCGTTCCTGGCCGACATCTACGCCTACCAGGGGAAATTCCACGAGGCGGCCAAGCTCTACAAGCGCACCGGCCAGGAGCCCAAAGCTTTGGGCATGTACACTGACCTGCGCATGTTCGACTACGCCAAGGTGATCCAATCGGCATTCACGCGAGCGCGTCGGACCTTCCCATGTGGGAGCTCTTTTTACGGCCCCGTCGTCTCCTCATAAATCTTCCTGCGCAAATCATGCGAACGGCACGCGGCGTGCTTTTACACGCGCATTCTTTCTCGACGCAACGCTATTTCTGGAGCACTTAGAAACCAGCTCGGCTGCAGACAGTAAAAAGCACAAAAAACGCCCCCCTAAAAACCAAGTCTCGTGACGATTCCAAAGTCAAACAATAGAAACGAGTCTCGAGGCGAGTTTGAATGATGGCCAGCGAGGTGGGGGGGGGGGGGTTCTCTGTTCATCCCAAAGAGAGGGGGCGGCAACGCAAAAGGCTCCATCCCCTCGGAGCTTAGTTCTCTGGACCCGTAATGGTGTCCGGTCCGCAGACCAAGAGGTCGGGTGGGGCCAGGCCATTTCAAGATCAATTCAAGGATGTTGAGAAGAACTGGAAAAAAGGAGCCAGCGGAGTGACGCGCGCCCTCTTGATACGAGTACGAGGCAAGGGCCGAGGCGCAGCGTTATGGAGCAACTGGAAAGGAGGCTCGGCTGGCTCCAAAGTCAAGTGCGCTTGAATTTTCCGGCCGCGTTGTGACGAAGGCACACGTGACTGTTTCAAACGCTCAAGAGTTGTAAATGGAGCCTCTGGTATTCCACGGATTCCTCGGCGCTCGCTTGGTGTTGGAGAAAAACATTTCCGATTAGACCAGGCGGAAAACGAGATCGGTCTGATCATTTTTTTTCTTTTCCCCCCCGCCACTGAAGATGACGACGCGCGTTTGTTTGCACGTTGCAGGACTACGTCGGGGCGGCGGACCCAAAGACGTCTCGCATCCTGATGGCCAAGCAGGCCGACTGGGCCAAGTGCAGCAAGGAGCCGCAGGCGGCGGCCGAGATGTACATCTCGGCCGGAGAGAATCTCAAAGCCATCGACGTGTTGGGAGAGCACGGCTGGGCCGACATGTGGGTGCCTTCGGGGATGGAGCCGTTGGTTGCCGTCGGTTACCAGCGTTGTCACGCCGATGCCAAATTGCTTTGAGTGGAGGATCATTCACTCCCAAAGACGTTTTGAAACGTCTTTTCAGACTCGGTCTAGAATTGGCTGCTAGCGAAGGAGTTAACGTTGCCGTGACCTCACAAAACAGGAGTTTGGCTCTTGTGGACGGCACCCGGAGGCCTCATCCACAAGCTGCCCATGGAGCTCCTGCAGCTGGGATGTATTTTGATTTCCTCCTTTTCTCCAGGCTGATCGACTTGGCTCGCAAGCTGGACAAGGCGGAACGGGAACCGCTGGCCAAATGCGCCTCCTATTTCAAGAAGCTGAAGCACCACGGCTACGCCTCGGAGACGTACTCCAAGATGGGCGACTTGCGGGCCCTGGTGCAGCTCCATGTGGAAAGCCAGCATTGGGACGAGGTCTGGCCCCTTTCTTCTCGCATCCACTTTTAACGCGTCACCGAACGTCGCCAAACGTGCGCCACAACTTAGCGCCTCGCCTGACTTTGATATGACATCAAATTGTTGGCATCGCCTGATTTTCTTTTTTTTTTTTTTGAACAAGGTCGCGCCTCCACCGTTTTGTCTTCTCAGGCTTTCTCACTGGCGGAGAAGCACCCCCAGTTCAAAAACGACGTCTTTGTGCCTTACGCTCAGTGGCTGGCTGAGAACGACCGTTTCGAGGAGGCGCAAAAAGGTGAGCAGACGCGTGAACTTCCCGCATCCGGTCGGAAGGTAAAACTCCATTTATCCGTCGTAGCTGCCTGACTGGAAACGACGGAGCGTGTTGACGCCGAGGCGGTCGCAAAGCCCCCGACAGTTTTCTTTCAAAATGTACAATGACGGCTTCAAAAGGGCACCTTTTGGTTAGCGTAAAGAGTTGTCCTCTTCCCAGCCCGACGGCAAGATAGGACTGAGAGAGGGGCCCAACGATGTCGAGGACGCGTTAGCATGTTTTTGGCATAGCCCTTGAACAAGCCGACAGCCCCCCCAGCTGCGCTTTTTCCGGGCAGGATTGGCGGCGGGCCGCGGTTGCGTCAAGCTGCTTCTAATTAGACTCTGACAGCGGCGCTAGCTAACGATAGCGCGCGCGCGCACATGTTGCCGTTTGCCTGCGGCAAATTCTTTAGCGCTGAGCGGAGAGCTTTGGCGCCAAACGACAACAATCGGGGCCGTGGCTGAAATGAGGCCTCGGCGCTCACGACGCTCCGGTTTTGACTCCCTAGCGTTTCACAAGGCCGGGCGCCAGAACGAAGCCGTCAGAGTGCTGGAGCAGCTGACCCGCAACGCGGTGGTGGAGAGGCGCTTTGATGACGCCGGCTACTACTACTGGATGCTCTCCATGCAGTGTCTGGACATCGCCAGAGGTGAGGCCCGCCGCGTCCCGACGCCTCTCGGATTGGTCGTTTCATTCGCTCTCTCTCTCATTCTGTCTCCTAACAACAGAAAACCAAGACCAGCGAGATGAAATGCTGACAAAGTTTGAACATTTCCAGACGCTTGCAGAGCTCTACCATGTCTACCATCCGATTCAGCGCTACACGGTGAGAGCGCTTTGCCCCTTGCCCGCACCACCTCCAAATTGGTTACCGTCTTGTCACCGTTGGCTTGCTCACACTGGCCACCTTCTGGTACTCGGCGGTAGTGACCAGCAGCCATCCCGTCTTTTCTTTTTTTTTTTTTTTTTTTTTTTCTTCAGGATGAGCCCTTCAGTTCCCTGATGCCAGAGACGCTGTTCAACATCTGCAGGTTCCTCCTGAGCAACCTCCCCAAGGACAAGCCGCCGCCGGGCATTTTTAAGGTGTATCCTTCCCTTCCACACAGCGCCCCAAGCGGCCAGTCCGCGCCGGTGCAACTTGCGATGACGCCGGTGATGATGGCCAATGATTAAAAAAAAAAATCATTTTAAAATCACGTCTGCATGGCAACACAACTATGCGGACCCTCAGACGAGCATGATTGACCTCTCGGCAGTTGTTGGTTTATTTTTTTATCCTTGACCGGCTCCCAAGTAACACCTTGTACGCTTTGGCCAAGCAAAGTCGCAAACTGGGCGCCTACAAGCTGGCCCGACTTTGCTACGAGAAGCTGCAGAAGCTCCACATTCCGTCGCGCTTTCAGGAGTGCATCGAACTGGACAGCCTCACCATCCGGGCCAAGCCCTTTCACGACAGCGAGGTTCGTGGCACGGCGGCCGCTCATCGCTCTTGCGTTCACACCCGTGACACCTTTTCCTTTCCTTTCTTTTCCAAAAAGGAACTGACGGAAGCCTTGATGTGTTACCGCTGCTCCAACAAGCCGCTGCTGAACAACCAGGGCACGGCGTGCCTCAACTGCAAGCAGCCTTTCATCTACTCGGCCTCGTCGTACGGTGAGCGCCGCCGCCGCGGGCGCCATGACGACGACGCCCGACGGCAGACTTTGAACATCCCGAGCGGTCGTGTGCGCAGAGGTGCTGCCGCTGGTGCAGTTCTACTTGGAGGAAGGCGTCGGCGACGAGGAAGCCGTGTCTCTGATCGACCTGGAAGTCCCTCACGCCGAGCGGAGCGACGCGCCCTGGCGGCATCTGGACAACGGTAAGCCAAATACGCTTTTGCTCACCGCGCCGCTTCTTTGAGCTAAGCCGCCGCCGCTAAGTCATCTTAGCCGTGGCGCTAATAGGGTTAGCGTGTCTCATCTTAATGACGCTAACCCCGGAGAGCCGCCAGCCCGAGTGGCGGGACTAAAGCCGCATTAGCCGGCGGGACGCTCAAGGGCAGCGAGGCCCCCGGCTCTCCGCCGGCCCCCAAACAACCGAGGTGGCGCTTTCGACACCTAAGCTCTTTAAGTCGAGGCAAAGAGGCCGCAAGACCGCCTTAAGCTTTTGACAAAGCCAAACGCGCCCGCGGCCGGCCGAATGACAATCGAGTCACATGTCATTCGGGTGAGGGAGATCCCATTTGAGGTGGGAGGGCCTTTATTTTCAGGGGTGGGGGGGGCTCTAAACGATGGCAAGAAGCAAATTAAATCATTTGGGAGGAAAATGGGCATCACCGAATGCTTTGTTTTGGTTTCCGTGGGCACCGCAAGCACTATTTGTTTGCAAGCCCCTGGAAACGGACAGAGCACGTTCAGCACCGGGATCGCCGAACGGGCCCCGCGGTCAGCATTTGTGGTGCGCTTTCAGATGCGCAGGTGTTAAAGATGGACGACGGTTTGGAAGATGCCGAAGAAGACCCCTTCACCCCCAAGATGATCTTTGAGGTAAGAAAGGAGAGAAGGTGTGGGTGGCGCGGCAGCGTCGCTGTGCCAGAAGACGAGGCGCAGGAGGCGCGTGACCCTTTCCTCCGAGCAGCAGGGCGGCTCGCACTTCGTCCCCGTCAAGGTGAATCGTTCGGTGCTGCGCTCCATGAGCAGGAGGGACGTCCTGATCAAGCGCTGGCCGGCGCCGCTCAAATGGGAGTACTTCCGCTCGCTGCTTCCCGACGTCAGCATCACCATGTGCCCCGCCTGCTTCAAGGTACGCGGCTGGCAAAAAGTGGCCCGACGCTCTCCTGGCGCTGGCGCTCGGTGGCGCGCGGCGACGCGTCCTTTTGCGCTTCCCGACGATGCTGCGCTTTTGTTTCCGGGCAGATGTTCCACAGTGAAGACTACGAGCTTCTGCTGCTCCAGCACAACCGCTGTCCGTTCTGTCGGAGGCCCATCGATGAGCCCAACTGACGGACGGGCGACTCCTGCGCGGGGGCTTCCTCTCACGCGTCGCCCGAGACCACCGAGCCGGGCGGGGGCCGTTCCTCCCGAGCGCGCCGGCCGGGGAGCCCGCGTCCCCGCGGATGGAAAGGCCAATGTATGAATGTCCAAAGATGTTCCGGCCTTTCTGTGGACTCTGCGTCTCCGCCCGGGAACTGTAACATACATTTCATATTCGTTCCCAGTCAGCAAAGGCATCTGGCCCGGATTCAGCATGAAGCTGGCACGGCTGGCCTGGCATAATGCATGTGGGCCCAACACGGCCCAGGAGTGGCAAAGGCGGCACTGGCTTGACTCTGGCAAACCGGTTGTGGAGTGAAGTATTTGGGCCAGAAATCAATTTACAACTCGGGGCCCATATATGGCCGGCCAGTATTGAGCCACCCTTAAATGCAGTTTCACATTTATTTTTTTTCAAAACACAGCCTTGTTTTACAATTGCACGCCGATGCGGAATTACATTCAGCACACACACACACACACACACACACACACACATACGCGCGAGGTTCAATCAGGCCCGCAGGGTAATTTACACATGAAAAAAATGCATAAAAGACACCGAATGAATATTTTTAATAAGGTCCAATTCATTGAGTATCCGCGACGGGACACTGTTTTTGACCAGAGAAGAAGACAACAGCAGCCTCAGTCCGTCGCTGAGACAGACCCATGACAGCAGACGCTAGCAATAGCAAACATTTACCGGTACACATTTAATAGCACACTCAATAGTTTGTAAGGTGTAGGCAGGGATTACATTTAGATTTTATATGCACGTGTAAATGGTTTAAAACTTCCTTTCTTTATACATCTTGTTTAACCAAAGTGCATGACTATATTTTTCAATACCAATTACTTGTTAAAAGTTTGTACAATCAATGGGATCAGTTGTTCACATTTGTTGACGGAAATGTAAGGTGCTTCATGAAATGTTTTGTAAAAGATACGTTCATTAAATTTCAACATTTTCCGAATGTTCTTGTGCTTCTTTATACCAAAAAAAAAGGAAAGACATTGTTTTGGTTGTTTATAGCAAAGTATGGTATCCTTTATGGCACCGTTTTGAGCCGAAAAAAACCCGACCATGTACTGTATAGTAAGGCGTTTTTAGCGGAAAAAAACGACCATGTATAGTCAGGCGTTTTTGGCCGAAAAAAAACGACCATGTATAGTAAGGCATTTTTAGCCGGAAAAAAATGACCATGTATAGTAAGGTGTTTTTTTCCATCAAAAACGCCTTACTATATACATGGTCGGGTTTTTTTTGGCTAAAAACGCCTTACTATACATGGTTGTTTTTTTGGGGGACTAAAAACGCCTTACTATACATGATCGTTTTTTTCGGCTCAAAACGCCTTACTATACATGGTCGTTTTTTTGGGGGACTAAAAACGCCTTACTATACCTGGTCGTTTTTTGGGGGGCTAAAAACGCCTTACTATACATGGTCGGGTTTTTTTCGGCTCAAAACGCCTTACTATACATGATCGTTTTTTGGGGGGCTAAAAACGCCTTACAATACATGGTTATTTTTTTGGGGGACTAAAAACGCCTTACTATACATGATCGTTTTTTTCGGCTCAAAACGCCTTACTTTTGGGGGGCTAAAAACGCCTTACTATACATGGTTGTTTTTTTGGGGGACTAAAAACGCCTTACTATACATGATCGTTTTTTTCGGCTCAAAACGCCTTACTATACATGGTCGTTTATTTGGGGGACTAAAAACGCCTTACTATACCTGGTCGTTTTTTGGGGGGCTAAAAACGCCTTACTATACATGGTCGGGTTTTTTTCGGCTCAAAACGCCTTACTATACATGATCGTTTTTTGGGGGGCTAAAAACGCCTTACTATACATGGTTGTTTTTTTTTTTTTTTGGGAGGGGTGTCAAGGGAACAACACCACTCGCCCCCCCTCCCCCACCTCCCCCGAGGGACATTTTTCCAACCGGTATAGCTCTCCCATCCCTCGTGGCATCAGTTTTTTTGAGCCACTCTTGCAAAGGCTCGTCGTCGCTCAATCAAGGCCACCATGGCGCTAAAATAACGCTGAGGAAAGCAAGCAACGTCACACGGCCACATCCAGCCAACGTCAGCGCCTGAATAAAGTCGCCCAATTCCTGAAGCCGCTTTCCATTTTGTCTCTCTCTCTCGCGCGGAGGTCACAGAGAGGAGACAAGGCCGAGATTGCGCTAATTCCATTTTTGCACGTGGCCCCGTAATCCCCCCCGCGCGTCAAGTTAAAAGGTGGCTTGGGGGGCCGCAGAGCTCGTCTTCATCCCGTCAGACTACCTTGCCCCACCGTCGCGGCCATGAACGGTACGGAAGGAGCCGACTTTTACGTGCCCATGTCCAACAAGACGGGGCTGGTGCGCAGCCCCTTCGAGTACCCGCAGTACTACCTGGCGGAGCCCTGGAAGTACTCGCTGGTGGCGGCCTACATGCTCTTCCTCATCGTCAGCGCCCTGCCCATCAACGCGCTGACGCTGTACGTGACCTTCCAGCACAAGAAGCTGCGCACGCCGCTCAACTACGCCCTGCTCAACCTGGCGGTGGCCGACCTCTGCATGGTGCTGGGGGGCTTCACCGTCACGCTGCACGCCGCCCTGCGCGGCTACTTCAGCCTGGGCGTCGTCGGCTGCTACGTGGAAGGCTTCTTCGCCACGCTCGGAGGTCGGAGGTCGGAGGTCGGGGCGCCGTCAAATCCCGCGGCGCGCTCAGCCGTCTTTGCGTCTCGCCGCCGCCGTTTGTTTGCAGGCGAGGTGGCCCTGTGGTCCCTGGTGCTCTTGGCCATCGAGCGCTACCTGGTGGTGTGCAAACCCATGAGCAACTTCCGCTTCGGGGAGAAGCACGCCGTCTGCGGCCTGGCGCTCACCTGGATCATGGCTTTGACCTGCGCCGCGCCCCCCCTGCTGGGATGGTCGCGGTACGACGCGCTTGGGCTCCATTCGTTGCGGATGTTGTCGATTGACTTGCGCCGCGAGGCCCCGCCGTGTCAGTTTGCACCGGACGGCAAATGACATTGCGAGGCAAAATGGCCGCCCGCTGAGATGTGTAAAAACACCGCTTGAAACTCCATTCAATAATTGCTCAAACTATTCCCATTGTGCCCCCCCCCCCTCCACCGTGGTGACGCCACGGGTGGCTTTTGCGCACGCAGGTACATCCCAGAGGGAATGCAGTGTTCGTGCGGCATCGACTACTACACGCCCAAACCGGAGATCCGCAACGGCTCGTTTGTGGTCTACATGTTCGTGGTGCATTTTGTCATCCCTCTTGGCGTCATCTTCTTCTGCTACAGCCGCCTGCTGTGCACCGTCAGAGCGGTACGGCACCCACGCACACCCAAAACGGCCTCGTTTCTAACAATAATCGAAAGCATGGAGGGGGGGGGGGTGTAAAAAATGGCCCGAAAAAGTGTGCCCACACCTCGGAGCGTCTCAAGGACACCAAAGGGCGGGGTGGGGGGGGGGCGCCAAGGCTTTTGGCAGCACGCCGGCATCCAGCTGAAAGCAAGTCTGCTGCCTCACTGCGTCACCCTCATGAATAATAAGCCGGCAAGCCTTCATAATTCATGCGTTCATCCTCGAGTGCTCTTGTTACTAATGGAAGCGGAACTTGTGACAAAAGTGCCGAGTTTGTTTTTACACCACAGCTGGCAAAAAGATTCGCACTCACAAAAGAGGAATTACAAGTACAGCTGGTGGTGGGAAATGTAACAAAAATAAATTCACCTTCTGGACGTCTGCAAGGAAAAGTGCTCCGACATGTTTTTAAGATAAGATAAGATAAGATAAGATAAGATAAGATATCCTTTATTCGTCCCACACTGGGGAAATTTACAGCCTCCAGCAGCACATTGGGGACACAATAATGGATCCATTTTAACTGTAGATGCACACTGCCCCCCCTGCCCCAAATATACATATGTACATCATACACTGGAGTAATGTGAAGATGGCCCTCCAAAAAGTATCTGCGGGCTTGTCGAAACGGTTTTGTTTTGTTTGCCGCGCGCGTGTCCAGGCGGCGCAGCAGCAGCAGGAGTCGGAGAGCACGCAGCGGGCCGAGAAGGAGGTGACCCGCATGGTGGTCGTCATGGTGATCGCCTTCCTGGTGTGTTGGGTGCCGTACGCCAGCGTGGCCTGGTACATCTTTGCCAACCGGGGCATCCAATTCGGGCCCGTCTTCATGACGGCGCCCGCTTTCTTCGCCAAGGGCGCCGCCCTCTACAACCCCGTCATCTACATCCTGCTCAACAAGCAGGTGAGCACGCTTTGCCGTGACAATATTTGGAAATGAGCCCCCGCCCCCCCCTCCCTCACAACATATGTATGATAGGATGCCACTGGGAGCAAAATGCCACCGACGCAATGTTTGTTGTTGTCTGTACATCACGGGTAGAAGGTCGGAGGAAGTTTTTTTTGGGGGGGGGGGGGCACGCTCGGGCCCCCTTCGGCGTCAACCCCGCTGCGGTGGGTCACACCACTGTGTTTTGTTGTTCCTTCAGTTCCGCAACTGCATGATCACCACCGTGTGCTGCGGCAAGAACCCGTTTGGAGACGAAGACGACGCGGCGGCCGCCGCCCTCTCCAAAACGCAGATCTCGTCCGTTGCCTCCAGTCAGGTGGCCCCCGCTTGACATGCGCATCCCGACTGTCTCAAAGGCGACCATGACCCCCCCCCCCCCCCCCCACGCATCCCTGGTGTCCCATCTGTCCCATCTTAAAATCCACTGTCACTGCCCACAGCCAGCAAGTACCACATATATTTTTATCCACCCCCCCACCACCCCTTTTTTTTGGGGGGGGGGGTGACTTTCCTAATCCGCATCCCCTCGTGCCTGCTGCCGCTCTTCGGCAACGGGGAGCCGTTTTCTCGTGCCGCCGGCCAGCGCGCAAATGATGCTAGCGAGCGGCTAATCCGCTTTGAATGGACGAATGTGACAGCGGAGCGAATGCCGCTAAAGGAACATTCAGGCCTTGTGACGTTCCAACGTGAAGGCCGTCTCGGAGGAAATAAACTTTCAAAACGACATTTCGGTCCTAGGTCCTTAAGCCGGAGGCTGGCAAACTTTTCGGGTCCGGGGAAATATTTGTCTTTTGGACGAAACGCCAAATAAACGTAGCTAGCATGTCGTGAGCCGATTAGCATCGTTGCCTGTTGGAACTTTTTTTTTCGCAAAACGAGACAAACGGCTCAACAACATGGAAGACGACTTGCCTGACTTAACAAAATGTCTTTCTTATTCATGTTGTCCCACAAAATTAAGAATGACTCTTATGCTAGTAGGCTAATGCTAATGGGCCATCCCTAAATGCCATTTTGGTTCTTTTCTGGGGTGATATCAACACATCACATTTCAACAGAAACATTCATGACTCATTATGACATTTAAAAAAAAAATAATTTCCCACCACATTTCAGCAAATAAGTGGCCTCTTCAGTTCCTCTGAATTTTGGCTTCTTCTTCCGGATGACTCGCATGCGGCCACTTTACGGCTTGCGCAAGCCATCATTCGGTCAAGCCGAGGTAGCTGCTCGCAAACCGCACATTCTTTCCAGAGGTCACCCGGCCTGCCCGATCAATTTTCCATGTTTCCGTGTTTGCAAACATTGCCTCCAAGATGACATCAGTGTTGTTTGAAAGACGAGCGTTCGTAATTGCCTCCTCAGTCCAATTCTCACGCCGTCAAGCTTGTAAGCGTAACTTTTTAACTCAAGTCCCGCCCACTTTTGCTCATTTGCCTCCCTCAGTTGAAACATTGTCAGAATTTTTCCATGTGGGGAAAAAAAGCCACGGTGACATTTGGCAGAGCAGATGGCGGCGACGGTACAGGCACAATGGAAGCGCAAACGCCGTTGTTTATTTCATCCGCGCTCATTTGGCATCACAAATACAGTCGTGGGAGACATTTCTCTTGAGATAATAGATCACGTTTCCCGCGCGTGCGGACGGACGGCTTTGCCGGCGTTTGAAGACCAGCGGCTTCGCTGGTCTCGACCCGCCTCCGCTTCGCCCGCAAAGC
The DNA here is from genome assembly GCF_025434085.1 of Hippocampus zosterae. NCBI lineage: Eukaryota > Metazoa > Chordata > Actinopteri > Syngnathiformes > Syngnathidae > Hippocampus > Hippocampus zosterae. The sequence goes on along the minus strand of NC_067452.1, from coordinate 41,458,017 downwards.
ACGCGGGGACCAAAAAGTTCAAAGCACTGACGGCGATGAGTCCCACCTGAGAACGTTACAGGCGTTACCGACGACGACGACGACGATGACGGCTCCTCCGGGCGGTCGGACGGCCGCTCCAAAACACGACGACACATCTCTAAATATTGCTATGGACACGATATCATACAGCGCAGTGCATCATTGGGCTCGTTCCCTCGGGGAAAGGTTCAGTGCATCAAGACCGGCCGGGCCTCGGGTCCCCAAGTCTCTTCTCGGACTCCCTTTCGAAGCCGGACGCCTTTTAAATGGGGGAAAAAGTGGGGGGGGGGCTCCACACCGTGCTTCAATCATGGCAAAACGGCAATAGCGAAGGCCAATAGGGTGGAGGATGGAGGGGGGGGGGCGGAGACTCAGGCCTCGCTGCAACACTCGTAGATGTTGTCCTCCACCAGGGCGACAACCTGCTCGAACTTGTGCTGCAGTTGAGTGCGACGAGCCGTCGGGTTGCACTCCAGGGCGTTGGTCACCTGGACACAAGCGCAGCGCCACCAAAAAAAAAAAAGCAGACTTTGAGGCCACGCAAAGGGACACCGTTGCCTTGACTTCAGGTTCGGACAGGCCGAAGATATCGCATGCCCATAGTGTCTGTCTACAATTCCCGCCGCACCATTTCTGTTCAAATCTCCACGGTACGAACAACACCGCTTAGTGCTCGGACCTCAAAAGTATCTCAAACATACAAGTTGGAAGAGAGCATCACTAAACTTATTTCCCATCATTCCAAGCAGGAATTGGAGTCTCTTTTTTTGGGGGGGACTGTGGCTCTCCTTTTGCCAAATGTAGGACAGCAACAAAACAACCCCCCCAAAAAACGGTGTCGGCATTTGAGTGTTGAACGACAAAACGCTTTTGCGATCCAAATCGAAACTTGATTGGGCTTGTCAAGAACCCCCATTGGGGGAAAAGCACGCCCCCGCACCAGCTCCAGCGCTCGGCGTGAGCGGGAGGGGGGCAAGAAGAAGCTCCTACCTGGTTCCTGTATCTCTTGGCGTACTTGTAGATCTCCGTCAAGGCCAGGTTGGTGTTGAATTCATTGCGGTACTTCTGCAAGAGAGTTGGGCCATCAGGGAGGCGGCGCCCGGCAGGGGGGAGGGGGGGGGGCACTCACGCGAGACTCCTCGGCCAGGTGAGCGTTCATCTCCTGCTCGCTGAGAGGCGGCATCTCCTGGATCTGCCGGTAGTAGCACTGCACCCGCTTCTTGTACTCGGGGATTTCCTTGGCGTAGAGCAGCTTGTTGGTTGGAGAATCCTGAAAAAGGACAAAAGGCTCGTCCACGCCAGGCGCTCGCAACTTGGCAAACGCGCGTCCGCCGCCGCCTCGCCTCGCCACAAAAGGCCTTCCCCCTTGATAGACAAAGTCGCTCCTCCCGATCGCGAAGCCTCTCGCATCCTGTTCGCAAGGTCACTTCCTGCCGTTCGCCCGTCTGTTTGCCAACCCCCCCCAAGACCTCTCACCCCTGCGGGAGCGTGCTTCTTGCCAGATAAGAGGGTTTCCGTGGCAACGGGCTTGCTGTTTGGCGCGGCTGAGCGTGTCCTGCTCTGCCCCCCCCCCGGCCCCCCCTCACTGCTCTCATCATTCTCAACATTCTTCCGCAAAATGTGGGGAAGGAAGTCAGTCAGCGAGAGACAGGAAGCAGAGTGCGTCCACTGAGGAATGTCAACGGTGACGACGCCAACGTCTGAGCTTGGACACACACGTTCACACACATTCACACACACGCGCGCACACACTCGTGCAGATCCGTGGGGGGGTCGGCCTGCCTGAAATGAGTCACGGTGAGGTGGATGCGGCTAACGGTCCAACGTGTTGAATGGCCGACGGCTCGGTCGGGACCCCGATCCCGAAGCCAACTCAAAAGGGGGCGTCGGCCTCAAAGGTCAAATGCACTGCCGACCGCGGGCGAGGGGGCGGACGGACGGCTACGTGGCGGTTTTGCGCGCGGCGTCCGAGCCGTTTTTCGATCAGAGCGGCGGCTCGGCGCCGTCGGCAGATCCGGCAGATCTGGTACCGACCTTGCCCAGCTGCAGGTCGGAAACGGAGCAGGCGTCGATGAAGGCCTGCGCGATGACGGACAGACACGCGTCCATGTGATCCGTCTTGTCGATGTCAAAGACGAACTGGGGGTTCTTCAGGATGTTGACCCAGAATCGCAGCGGTAAACTGTTGGGAGGGCGGGCGGGGGGTGCGGGGGGTCAGGGGCTCTGTCAAAAGCTGGCCGGCCGGCCGACCGGCGGCGCTCACCTGTTGGTTTTCCAGATGTGGAGGGTGTCCGGGTCGGTGATGCCCCGTTTGTCGGCCTGCTCCTCCAGGAAGTCAAAGAAGTATTTGACCGCCAGCGGGGGCCGTTCCGGGGGGATGCTGAGGATGGCCTGGAACAGGTCGTCCAAGAACTTCTGGAGCGTTCCCTTGGGGAGGAGTGGACGGGCGGGGTCAGGAGAAGGAAAAGCCACGCCCCCCCGATCCCTCCGAAAGCATCCCGCCGAGAGCGCGCGCTCACTTTGGTGGACAGGAGGCGCGTCAGGTAGATTTCGGGCAGCACCTTCTTGCGCCGGCTCTGCCCGTGCGACTTCTTGGGCTCCGTCGGCTCGTCGTGCGGAAGGACCTGCAAACGCCGGCGGGCTCACGGTCAAAAAGCCGTTCCCAAAAAGCGAGCGTTGACCCGGCAAATCCCAGAACTCATGATCCCGCCGTCAAAGGGCCGCGATCTCGGCAGAAAAGAGCTTAAGCCGCATAAGCGCCGCATAAGCGCCGCCTAAGCGCCGCTCTTTCCCCGCGGCGGCTTTTCCTTTTCACCTCCATCTCGGCGCGTTGCCAAAGCGACCGCGTTGAGAATTCGCCGGCGCTCACTCACCAAGTGGACGTACTTTTCCGTGTCCAGGTCTTTGACTAGGGAGAGACCCCAAAAAAAAGAAAAAAAAAATCAACATTGTCCAATCGACAAGAGAGAGAATAAGAGAAGACGGCTGAAGGCGAGTGGCGCCGAGGGAGGAAAAAAAAAGAAAATTCACAAAACAAGCCAAAACAAAACGACATTGCGAGCGGGGCAGAAAGTGATGAAGGCGGGGGGGGCGCAAGGCGAAGGACGCTGTCGGGCAGCGCCAAGGGCAGAGATGATGAATGAAAGGCGGGAAAAGGAAGAGAGACGCGCGCACAACATTTATTTCAAAGTCCGATTTCACACCACAAAACAGCCACAAGGCCTTGCTTGCGACAAACGCCGCCCTTCTTCCGTTTGCGCTCAAGGTCATGCGAGCGAGCGAGTGAGCGAGCGAGGCCACGTACCTCTCCCGAGCGCCTTCTCCTTCTTGTCTTGCAGGCTCATGGCGAGCGACGCCCCTTCCGGGATCTGGAGAGGGAAAGCCCACAGAAGAGGCCGCAAGGTCAGAGGTCGCAAGGTCAGAGGTCGCAAGGTCAGAGGCCGGCACCGGGCCACCGGGGAATCGTCGACGTCGCACCGGCCTACGTGGAAAGAGACGGACAGCCTTCGCTCGGTCCGGCCCGCGGCGTGCCGCTACTCTCACCGCTAAACTAAACGCGGGGGGCACTTAACGCGCGCGGGGAAGAGGTCAAACATTTGAATGGACCCGGGATCGGCTTTCCAAGCATGCGAGCAACCTCCCGCCGTGGGCTCGTTCCCACCGTGAGCCCCCCCACGTGGACACTTTGTCGAGGGCCGACACAAACTAGCGTACGCACGGGCGCCGACGCTGCGGTTTTTGCCGTTCTTTGCTAGCGCCGCAGGTGAAATCAAAGCTTTATGCGGCGAGTGCGGACCGCTGAGCGCTAACGACATCCGCCGATGCAGATGGCGCGAAAAGGTGACCCGAAGGACACCCGAAATCTGTCAACGCAAGACGGGGCGCACCAACACCTCCGAGGAGGGTCCGCCGCAGTCGCACCTGGTAATGGAAGACGGTGTTGAGTTTCTTGCGGCCGTCCTCCATGAGCGAGGAGTTGTCCAGGTCCTGCAGAGCTTTGCCGTTGCTGCCCGAGTCAAACCACTCTGTGGGGACGCGAGACGACAAGCGTCGGCGTTTCTGGGCGGACGGCCAATGAAAAGTGACCCAGGAGGACGGGCGGCGCCCTTACCCAGGTCCACGTCTTGCGCTCGGGGCCACTGGGAGAAGGGCAAGTTCTTGTAAAAGGCTTCGATGATTTTCTCCTTCACTTGGCAGATGGTGTCGGTGTTCATCACCTTGACGGCCAGCGAGTCCACACCGCAACCCTGGAAGGACACGTTGATGTTCTGCAAAACAAAACGACAAAGGCGCCGTGAAGCCAAGCGGCCCCTCGGCTTCGGGGAAGGCCGACGACAACGGCGGGACGCCCCCACCTGCGGCTTGGCTTCGATGTTCTCGCGGAGCAGCCACTCCTCGTTGAGGGTGTAGCGCGCTTTGCCCGTGATGGCGTCGATGGAGCCCTTGTTGATCTGCTGCTTGATGGCGCACAGCAGCAGGAAGAAGGGCTCGCCCACCGTTTCCTGAAGCGGCCGTCCGATAGCGTTAGCGGCGCGCCACGCCTCAGCCCCCCCCCCCCCCACCGAGCCGCCGTTCTCACTTTGAGGTAGCTGTACATGCAGATGGACATCCAGTTGGTCAGCATTTTCTCCACCACCGACTCGGTGCGGCGCAGCATCAGCTTGGGGTTCTTGGAGGCCGAGGCGTCGATCAGGTCCACCAGGAGGTCTTTCATGATGCCCGTGTAGTACTCCAGCTTGCCGTGCAGGGCGATGGTCAGCAGGGAGGCCAGACTGCACCTGCCGAGGACCCGACAGACGCAGCGGCCCAAGCTTCAGACGCTGACCATCCTTGCTCTGCGGCGCCCTCCGCTGAGGCGCACTTGAATTGCGCAATCAACTTGCAAGCCCTTTTTGGACTCGCAAATAGCGCCCCTGAAAAATCTTGCAACCGATGGCCCAATGGATGCTTTTAGCCCTTTTGCAATTAAAAAAAGAGACCTGGTGCCGGTTCTTGGGAAGAACGCGTTTGGCCAAGTAGGAGCAACGGTCATGAGGTCAAAGGTCAGCGCTTGACCCCAAAACATCATCATGCAGTGGGTGCCCTTTTCTACTTTCTCAGCTTCAAGATCAAAAGCGGCACGCTTAGCGCGGGAGGCGCACGCTTACCGGTCGCGCACAGCAAAGTCCTTCTGCTGCTCCAGGGCGTGGACGAAGGTGATGAGGAAGTGCTTGTTGTTGAGGAGGGTGGCGAACAGCGCCATGCCTTCCTCCACGTTGGCTCTGCTCGGGCTGGCGGCCTGAGGGCGGCAAAGCGGTATTAGGCCGCGTCGGCCTGTTTGTCGGCCCTTTGTGCATCCCAAACATGCAGAGACCCACCCCCCCCCCCCCCCGACGTCCCCCCCCCACCCCCTGGCCGCAGCAACCAGAGAGGCTGACAGAAGGGGAGCAGAGGTGCGCATGAAGATAAATGCTCGCGCCTGAGAGATTTAATTTACGTGACCTGGAAAGCCTTCCCGGGAAGACGATGTGGGCGAAGGGCACTTTGTCACCATCAGACGCCCCCCCCCGCCCCCCACCTCCCGATTGTTACTTTGTCTTGTAATGGGCGGACGGCTGCGAAAGGGCCCCGCCCGCCACCACAAAACAAGAAGCCAAAGGTCGGGCCGCATTCGGCATCGGCATCGGACCCCCCCCCCCATTCCGCCAGGCCCCGGCGCCGCCAGGAGCCAAACGGAGGCGCCGTCAAATTTTCCTCACCTGCCAGTCCCGCAAGAGCGGGTGCGTCTCCGGCAGGGCTCGAGGCCCCGAAGAATCGTACTCGTAGGTGGGCTGCACCAGACTCCTCTCGTAATCGGAGAACATCTGAAAACAAAGCCGGCCGCGGTCACATATCGTTTGGTAGTTTGTGCCATTCTTGAATGGCCTTTTTTGGGGGGGCTGCCAAAAGGAAAAAGCGAGTGTGTGTGTGTGTGTAAATGAGAAAAGTGAGAGCGGTGACCTTGGGGAAGAAGGTGCGCGTGACAAAGTGTTTGTACTCCAGGAAGGGGATGCCTTGGCTGCGGTTCAGCTCCTTGGTCAGGTCGGTCATGTCCGTCTGCAGCTCCGCAAAGCCTGAAAGGACCAATGGCAAGTCAGACGCCCGTTTTGCCCCGCCCCCTTTCCGCCACGTCTTCTGTTTCCAAATCAAGGTCATTTGAATTTGGGTTTATTTTCTCATCTCTTCCCACAGCAGGTAACGCGCGAGCAGCCCCGAAGCCGGCGGGGAGGACTCACCGGTGCCCCCCCCGCCGCTTCGCTTTTGTGGCCTTTTCATTCCTCCCACCCAAGATGTGCGCCTTGAAATTCTCCGATGCCATTTCAGTCGTGAAGAGATTCTCGCATGGGCTCATTTCACGCCGTCGTCCTCCTCATGTCGCGGGCCCGGTCGGGGTTTTATTCCCGTTTCTTCACAAAATCAAACGATCTGCGCTTTCTTCCTCATTTCGGGGCGAGAACTGAACGTTGCGTTTTCACGGAGACTTGGGAAAGGGAGCCGGGTGGGACCAAAGTCCGTCACGTCGCCGAGATTGAAGACGTTGAGCGTCATTCGGGTCTCGGATCAAAGCCGCAACTCGTGATTGGCCCCAGGAGGCCCAAAGAGCCCAGCTCCCCTTCCTGTCAGCCCCCCCCTCCCCCCCCTCCCCCCACTTCTGCGGCCTCGGCCCGTCTCGCCGCGTCACCCGTTGAAAACACAACAAACACAGACAAGCGGAAAAGTGCGCAAAACAACACCCGCAAACGTGGGAACATGGGTGTGTGTGTGTGTGTGTGTGTGTGTGTGTGCACTCGTTTCCATGTTTTGAGGGGACATAAAAATTGGAAACACAGTCACGTCTTGGGGAGGGACCATTTTTCTTATGGGGACAAAAAAGCAGGTCCCCATAAGAATAACGTATAAAAAGCATCAGAGGGCTGCCCCGAATGTGCCTGTGAAGTTTTTAGCAAAAACCCACAAGTCACCATTTTTACTGATTGTGTGTGTGTACATGGTGCTCAGCAGCCCCCCACATGGTTATTCAGTGCTATTGCACTCACTCCTCCACACACACACACTTTGCATATGCCCCGCCCATTTGTGTGTGTGTGTGTGTTGCATTAAACAGACCTTTGCGGATCTCCTCTCTGATCTGGGACTCCATCTCTTCCATTTGGAGTAAAGTTTTCTGCCAGTAGCGTTCAGCCCTTCGACTCTTTGTACAGTACACCACGAGGGCTGGGGACACACACACAGACGTGACGTTGTGCGTTTTTTTTTTCTGCTATTGTTATTCTAATTTTGCTCCGCGCTCACGGCCGCTGGTCAAGGCGCGCCCGGCCACAAAGGCACGCGATGGATTTCCCAAACGAGCGCGCTTCGATCCGACCGTCCGCCAAGACGATGGGCGCGGGCCTTTTGCGCCGCCCGAGCGAGCCCCACGTGGATTTTCTTACCCGCCGTGCAGAGCAGCAGCAGGACGCAGCAGACCACGATGGACACCACGATGGCCAGCTCGCTGCCGCCCAGCTGCACTTTGGCCACGGTGTGCCGGAAGTTGCCCACTTGCACCTGCCATTGGAGGAGAGCGGCCCGGAAAAGATGACACGCACATCTTGCGATACATTCGTGTATTGTATTGTATTGTATTGTATTGTATTGCGCTTTTTGCCTGGCGCGGGCCCACATGATTGGATGATTGGCCGCAGCTGGCACAAGTAGTCACGTTCTGTGTACGGATCTGACGACTAAAGATCAAATTGTGAAATTAGAGGGAGCGATTGCATTCTTGCATTCCAGTAGACCCCCACCCCAACCCCACATCCTGCGAGCTAGCGTGGACTCATCTTTAAGCCGTCATCTCGGGCCAGCGCGGCAGATTTACATCAAAGCGCCTTCCGCCAGCCATTTGGGCGATACTTCGCTTAGGTTTCAAAACCGCCGAGGTGTCATTTTGGGAGGGGGCGGGTTTGATGGCACGCTGGGCTGAAATTGCCATTGTGGCTCCCCCGCTGCTGCATCACAGTAACATGACAAAGTGTCCCGTTGAATTAAGGGCCAGCTGATGTTCCTTTTCTCATCATGAACTCAAGCCGCTGTCGCTGTGGGGAGACGGGTTGCGAAAAAGAAAGGGGGGGGGGCGGGAAGCATCCCAAGCAAACATGAAAAAGCCGTTGTCAAAAGTTTTGTTTTGAGGAACTGGCAGAAGGAACAACAGAGTTGATACAAAAGCCCGCAAGAAAAAGGCTGCGCTTTGACAGCAGCGGAGAAGACGGACTTTTTTTTTTCTTTTCTTTTCAAGTACAGTCAAGTACAGGTTTCCATTTCACGTCAGCCGACGACTTTGTAACGTCCACGTCACAACTGCATTTTTGCCACAAACGGCAGGAAGTGAACCGCCGCCACTGCCGCTTCCGCCTTGCTTGCAAACAAAATGGATGCGGCTGCTGAGCCTCGGTACGCTCCGGTTGACAAAAACCAAAATGGTCTTGCGCTTTGGAAAGGGAGTCTCCCGGAGCCAGCTGGGCCAAGTTGGCGACAGAACCATGGCCCACATCGTTGGCCAAGCGATAGAAAGACCACCGTCGACGGCTCGGCCAAATGGCTCAAGTTGCCGATTTTGACCGCGCTCCGTCACGGCGGCAAAGAAAGACGGAACGATCGTCGACGGCGTTGGGATTGGCCGCTTTGCCTTTTCGGACGCGGGCTCGACAAGAAGCTCCGAGGCGTGCTGAAGAAATCAAGCGAGGCGAGGATGCGCCGGTGCACCTCTCTGACAAATGAGCGCGTGCAGAGTCGCATGACACGCTGAGCCAGATGTGACAAGAGAAGGACTTCTTCTTGCGCCTCGTGACCAGTCAGCAGGCGAGGACGGTCTCGCCTCATCGGCTGAGGGCCGAGGTTCGTTGAGGGAGAGAAAAGAAAACATTTCATTAAAAAAAAAAAAAAAAAAAAGAAAGCGCCTCCCTCCAAATGGTTTTCTTCTTGGGAATCAATGTCGAGCGCGAGAGAGACCTCACTTTGCTCCGTTTTTATTTCCAGACAATGTTGGAAAAACACAACCGGCGTGTGTTGTTGCGCAGCCCGAAACAAATATTTCTGTTTCTGGACCCCTGGACCCCCCCCCCCCCAAAAAAAAAAGAAAAAGGGCAAATGGTTTTTGCAGCAGGCAGCACTCTGGCGGCAGACTGACATTGCTTCCGGAGCAACGGTGCCAAAAAGAGGGAACGTGAGCAGCCGGGACGCCAACGTCTGCTTTTCTGGCGACACAACTGGCGTACAAGGGAGGTCACGCCCTCCGGTTCGGAGTCAGCCCACAGTTGGTGGAAAGATCCCGAATAACCTCAAGGAGCAAAGGCAAAACGCCGGAGTCGGCAATGGCCGCCGTTGGCTCCAGTCCCCCCTCCCCCCGCGGGCACTTACGGTGACGGGCATCTCGGTCTCCCGGGAGCTCAGCAGGCCGCCGATGGTGCAGTGGAAAAGTTGGTCGTTGTGGAAGCTGATGTTGCACGGGTAGGGGCCGACCATCACAGAGTATTCGTCCGGCATCAGCTCCAGATCGCTGGGCCCTTTCTGCCAAGGGGAGGAAAAAAAACACACACACATCAGGGGCCTCGCGCACAGGAAGCCGGCGGACATCCCTTCGGCTCGGAGCGGCAAACCAGCCCGCCAAGTGAGACGGCCGAGACTAGAAAAACAAAATCTGCCGACTGCCCAAAAGAACTTTCTCAGGCCCTTTGCCGGACGACGTCGGTCGGAAAAAACAACAGAGCCGTCGCTCGCCGCGGACACCGCAACCGCCCCCCCCCCCCCAACTCGGTCCTCCTGCTAAACGCATCATTGGTGAAAGCTTCACAAAACGTCGAGCCACGGAACGGCTTTTATGGCCACGGAAAACCAGCCATCCAACCAGCCCATCAAGTCCTACTCGTGGCTTGGCACCCCCATTTTTACGGGAAACGTATCAGGAATGTTTCTCAGCTTTTTTTTTTTAGGTAAACGGGATGAACGAGAAAAGAAAGAAGACTGTCGTCATGATGCAAGATAAGAACCACAATGAGAGCCTCATCGGATGTTAAATCCCCGACTTGATGCTTTGATAAGAACAAAAATTATACACACACACACACATTCCTGCACTTGTGGCACAGTGAGGACCGAGTAAAAAGGCCTCCAAAGCGAGGACCACCCTTTCTGCTTGACAAAGAAATGAAAAAGACACATTTCTAGACACAGGAGAGGGCGCCCTTAGGCAATACATTCCTTTAGATTAAATAAAACACCAAAGGTTAAGAAAAAGTTTTTAACTAGATAAGTGAGGACCGGGCACTGGCGTGAGTACAAGAACACACACACTTGTGTATCGATATTCTAGGTTGCTTTCGCAGTCCAACGACAGCAAGAGAAAAGCCAACGAAACGTGACAATTTGCTTTTGGCGCAGCCAAATGGCAAACGTGCGGCTTTGATTGCGAGACGCTTTGTTTTCAAATTCAGGCTGCAGTTTTTGTTTTTTTTCGCAATTGACTTGGTGACCACAAGGACGGGATTACCAACTGGGAACCAGGCCAAAGTAAGGAAAGTGAGAGCCAATTTGGATGCAAGTGAAATCCACCCCCCCCTTTTTTTTTTTCCAAAAAGTGAGGAAGCGTGCGCGTGCGTGTTTATCGCCAGTGTGCTTCCTCGCTGCCTGAAGGCCCTCTCCTGTCGCCAGCGCAGGATGCGCAGGATGCCGCCTCCCAGGACTCTGTCAACAAGTCCTTCCCAATCCAAACACAGCACACGCTGACACCAAAAGCAAAACAAAAATAGGGGGGGGGGGGGGGGGTTGCTAGTTTCTGACTTCAGGTCAAGCCATCGAATTTCAAGTCCGAAAAGAAAACAAGGCAATCGGACGACGGGTTAGCGTTAACGTCAACCCCCCCCCAATTAAGTTTTTGGATGAAGGCGCTGGTGCGACTCACATTGATGATGAGCGTCAGCTGCTCCCCCGGGTGATGTTTGATCAACTTTTCCTTGTTGGCCGTGAAGAACTGCGGGTCCTCCACGTATTCCAACGGGAAGCGACCCGTGCGCGGCTCCTCTTCATCCTCCTCCTCATCCTCCTCCTCCGCGGCGTCCCCGTCAGAGGGGGAGGGGCGCTCCCCCGCGTAGAGGACTCCATTCAGGTAGAACTGCACCGAGGTGGGCCGGGACTGAGCGGAGGGCGGCGACGGGCATGTGATGGCGGCGGGCGAAACCACGGCGCACACCTGCAAGGAGATCAGAGCACTTTAGCGCTTTGTCGTAGCGAAGCTAGCCGCTTTGCGCCGCGGCTCGCCCACCGCAAATCGTGTCATCGTTTGTTTCCCAGACGGGCGCCGGCGAGGGCGTTTTGGCTCACCGTTTGTCCGATTCCCGCCACCTGCATGGTGGCGCTCTGCACCAGGTCAAATCCGTGGCCCGCCACCGTGATGGTCCTGCCGCCGCTGCAACGCACGCACGCACATCAAGACCAATTGCGTTTCTTTCTTTCTTCGGGGGAAGGGGTCCTCGGGCGCGGCCCACCTGAGGAAGCTCCTGGCGGGCTTGATGAAGCCGATGGTGGGGTTCTTCTCGTACGCGTACGTGGCGGCCAGTCGCTCCCGCTGGCACGGCGCGTCCTCAAACTGGACGCAGAGCGACACCGTGCCGCCGTCGTCCGCCTGCGGGGCCGGCGGCATGGTGCACTCCAGGGCGTCGTCTCGTTGCCTAAGAGACCGCGGGCAAAGGAGCGCGTGGTTGCCGCTTTTGTGAGCGACGCAGCCGAGAGGACGCAAGCGCGCCGCCGCCGCCGCCGCCGACTCACTCGGTGATGACGCATTCCAGCGTGTCGTTGATGACGACTCGAACCCGAGAACCGGTCGCCAGGTGTTCCCCGTTGATGGTCACTCTGGTTCCTCCGGCGCGGGAGCCTTTCCCGGGCTCCACGGAGACCACCTTGGGGACCTGAAAGCGCAGACGAGCCCAAAGTCCGCGTTGATGGCGTGAAGCGGGATGAGCGCGGACCGACGACAGCCATTGTGTGTTTGGGGCGCCGCGGTGGCTGCAGGGAGCCGGATGTTTCCTTCCTGGGGCTCGCAGACAAATATCCTGTCTCCCGCTTCTTTTTGCCTCGCCTCGCTTTCGAGCGGGGCCGCCGACACAAATATGCAAGGGCCCCCGTTTTTTCAAGTCGGCTTGAAATCGCTTGTTTGCGATTGTTCGGGGGCTTTCCGCGCCAGGAGCGGAGGATAAAATAAGACGAGAGTGCCGACTTGTACGGCTCGTTCGGCCGCGACCGACTCTTCTCGGGACGGGTCAATTAAGGTCAAGGTCAATTAACGAGCGGAGGCGGCGGACATCATTTGTTTTTCCTAGCTGCTGGCTCGCAGCTGCGCTACACGTCGGAAGATTCCCACACCGAGCCGCAAAGCGCATCTGTTAACACTCGGCCGGCTCGCCGTGGGGGGTCGGGGGGGGGTCGCCGCGGGATACACAAGGGAAGGGAAGAACGCGGAAGCCAGCGAGGCCCATACTCACCAAGTAGGAGAAGCTTTCCTTGGACTTGCCCGTCCCGCCCTGATCCACGTCCACTCGCACCGGGTCCGTCCCGTCCGACGGAGACCTCCCGGTGACGCACACCAGCCTGCGCAAATCAAAAGACGAGGAGGGGGAGGGGGTTAGAACGCTCGCACGTTGGGGGGGGGGGGGGGGTCGGACGAAGTGACGCATGGCAGTGGTGGGCCCCGCCCACAGCTGCCGTGAATGCAATGACGGGCTTCGGCGGAGCGCGACCAGATAACGCTTTTCATTTCAGCTCCGATGCCTTCGGAAAAGGTTATGACGGCCGACCTCGCCGTCGCCATGGTGACGCCGCGATAATCCCGTTGAGGGGGAGTCATTTCAAGGGAGAAGCGTCTTGCATACAAAGAGTGGCGTGACGTCGGGAAAAAGGCAGGGGTCCTCAGCGGCTGACGGACCCCCGGGGCTTGACTGACCGACTGAAGCCAAATTTACAGATGGACGCATGGGGGAAAATAACCGGGGGGGGGGGGGGGGGCGGTATTCGGTCATACTTACTCAACAGAGACAGAGTAGAGCTCGGGCACGAGTGCGCACGGGACCTCCCCGATGGACACTTTGACCGCTTGGGCCCGGCGACCCAGGTTCTTGCCCTGCACCGTCAGGCGGGTGCCTCCCTCCACCGGACCCCCCAGCGGGAAGATCTGAAAGAAACCCAGAGACACAACGAATCCCATCAGCGACGAGGAGGAAGGAGGCGCACGTTGAGGCGGGGGCATCGGAAGAACTTTTTTCCAGCGGGGCGGCGGCCAGGGTATCGTGGCATTTGGCGGAGGCGTGGCCATAACGGGCGCCCGCCCACTTGTACATTTGCATGCAACGCAAGGCAAAAAAACAAAAACAAAAACAAAACGCTCCACCTACACTTCAAGTATGTGGGTGAATGATGAATCTTAGCGCCCCCCCCACCCCCATTGACCCCCACCCCCATGACCTTCTCATGACACCTCTGCGTTATTAGCTCGGCGAGTGAGAATGAAAAC